>NC_084708.1:8678464-8990410 GCF_033807575.1 Cydia pomonella
TTTAAGGTATGCCCACGCATAAGAAATATATAATTATTTTCAGCAGTTTTGTTTTACTGAGACTGAGATAACTTTGTGCTACGAAGTTTGGAGAATAGTATATACTAGTTACCTAATTACAATTCATCTTTATAATTAAACGAGATATGTTCAGGACGACTTTCTACCGTATTTTTAAGCAGACTGAAAGTAATCTATTAATGAATAACCTAATATAACTCATTTAGACCTGCAGCTAGCAATATCTCTAAATAGTTACTCATTCTAAAAAAGTTCGGTCGACAAAAAACAAGACATAGTTATTATTTAAGTTTTTATCTTATCGCTACGCTTTACATTGTTAAACTGCACATCTTGCCAGTGCATCTCACAACACAACAAAACAAGAAACGCGTTTCTCATATCATTCCAGAAAATCTTACTTGCTGTATCCAAGATTTACTATGGCACAGATCGAGTCAGTTGCGTGGTTGTGGTAGTGATTGGTTAGCGTCGCGTCGGCGGACACTATCGGCAAAGCTCGCTTTCAAACTAGTCTATTATTCAGAGTGTATTCAAATAAACTGTTTACAATACCCGGCCTGTCTCACTTGCATATGACTGCGGACACCCTGTTTCTGTATAGGGGAATAGATTGATATCGTAATTTTCTCCTGTCTCATAAAGCGCAAACTTTACTAGGCTGTAGGATGTTTTCTTGAGCAAACTTGGTTTGTTTCCATGGATATTGTTGACTGTACGAAAATATACTAACTCTTAATTATATATTTACAAGTAAACTGATATAAACGTATCTTTCGCCGTTCACCTGTTGGACAATATGATGCCTTCTAAAACCTTTATTTTGTATTTTTGTCTTAGTAAGAATTTTACATAAAATATGATAAAGTACATGTTTTTCGTATAGGTACAAGTTTTTGTGGTCAGCTATAGGTAGATTTCTTTTCGTATCTTGTAATTCCCTTTTCCCCAGGTAGTGTTTAATGAACTGTAAAATAAATACAATAAGGGCATCTTGTGACGAGCTGTTGGGGAGTAGCGACCCCACGTACTCGAGTGCTTCTGGGGAGTTCTGACATCAGAAAGGTAGGTGTGTGGTATAGGATTCTCGGCCTCTGGCTTGCCTTAGTCGGCAGTCCAGAGTGGAGTCGCGAGAGCTGTGTTCTCGAGGGTAGATGTGGAAATGTAAGTGGCGAGTGGGCTATATGTTCAAAGTCCAGTGACATCTCTCAACCCTCAGCCCTCACGCCGGTGTTGCCCTTGAGCCATTCTAGATGTCGCTTCTTGTGGGGGCGAGTCACCATCTGCCAGAAATAAAATTGTATACCAATTTATTAGGCAGGTGTCCGGTTTTATAACCCATAGCCCAGTATTTGGTCCATCGTTTTCATCCAAGTGATTTCAAGATTCCATCCCAATAATACTTACATCATTACGGTCAAGGGCAGCATCCACTCGTTGTACCTCTTACATTTCATTAAAGTGTCAAAAAGGTCACTACGTGTTGGGTTCAGCTCCACGCACACCTCCCAAATGTCCGGAACACCATTTTTCCGTGATGGGCACGACGTACAATAAAATAATATAAATCAATTTTATTTAAGGCAGGCACCCATATAAAACATAGTGTATGACGTACAAAAAATATATAAAATGTAGAATTACATTTAAGTGTAAAAAGTAAAATAAGTTATTACCCAAACTAAATTCGATACCTATGCATTGTTTTTTTGCTTTATAAGTATCTTAACCACTCCACTTCATACCTAATCAGACTAGCTTCATCTTAAGTAGCATATTAAGTATTATATAAAATCATGAATCAGAGATTAACGTGTACTAAATTTGAGCTCTATTGGACAACAAGAAATAGTAAAATATTGCTCACATTTGAATCACAAAGACTTATTTATAACAGCAAATAAATAAATAACTAATGTTACGATATGAAGTAGTACGAGCGAGTAAAGAGTATTCGCAAAAGTATCTACTATGAATAATAAAAACAGAGTAGCTTTGGTAACTCCAAAAGAACTAGAAATCAAGCAAAGCAAGACCTGAGCTGCTCTTCCTAATAAAAAACAAACCCGATGTTACGTTAAACGTATAAAAGCAACGTACACAAATTGGGTTATTACCGAGAAGAAAACTTTTCTTCCTTATATCCAATTTATATGGTAAGGAATAAACTTACCTATGTTATTGTTTCGACAAAAACTGTTATCATCCCTGTTTCGCGGTAGACAAGATAGAAGGCGGTTGAAAAAAGTAATGGAAGATCGCGTCGCCTTGGGCCACAGGCAAAATCAATTTCTGCACGATTCTCATTTTCTCGATACTTTCATTGATCCAATGCTGGCATTTCGGCGGGTAAGGTTCAAGAATAGCAAGAAATGCATCTCTATTCTTACAGTAATGATCTGGGATAAGCATACTGCATCTCTTATGTCCAGCAACATCTTACTAAGACTAAGTAGATTCCGTTCTATATTATTTTTCACTATTTTCTTTATACCTATACTCCTAATGAATTCCATAGCGTCAGTCATGCCTTGTCATTCAGCGTTTTATTATTATGGAAAGTAGAAAATTACTCAATGTACATTATAATAGCTACCAATGACTTGTAAAAAAACGAGTCCATTCTGAAACTCATTGCTCATTTGGAACTCTAAATGTCACCTGTAGCTATAGGACTTAAAAAATGATGTAACAAATAGCGACAAACCATTTTTTTTAACTTTGCCTTAATTTTTGTAAGTATTCAAAATATACCTACTCGTTATGTGTCTGATAACGTGATAATAATATTACGACCTAAATAGTGTCAAACTTTGATTATTTATATTAGCATGGACATCCAGCCTCTATACTTACAAATCAAAACACGTTTAAAGATAAGGATAATCCAAAGTGCTTTTTACGCAGGAAAAGAAGGTTAAGATAACGGGCCAAATGCTAAATGTAACTTTTGATAAAAACGTAATTTCCTCGTGTAGGCGCCAGAAACACAGGTTTATATTCGACAAAAATATTTTGCTTCGGGGCAGCATTCCCCCATTGTACAACTGTCACGGAATCCAACAATCGTCTGAGGGCACATTCAAATGATAATCTGGCCATACGCTTTGCGAATTCGCGTAGTAAACGCGGTAGGCCGACGCCCAAAACGTCACATTAGCTTGATTTAGGCGTATTACATGGCGTTCCTTTTAAGAGGTGCGAGCTCTTTGTGATTTAGGTGATGAAACTTTGTCACATCACTGTTAAATTATTTTCTTCAGAATAGCCGCTAAAGATAAGCTGGCCATTCTAAATAAGTAAGGCAATTGTCTCCGAGTTTTTACTGTCCTTGGTTCACAAAATTACCTACCTTCATTTTATGTTGAGCGCGACTCGAAATAAAGCGAAGCGAATGTCGAAGACAATAATGCAGTTCCCCAGTTGTTAGGTCTCAAAGGAGCTTGGCGAAAGAGGATTTTAGTTCCATCACGACCTTTTGAAGCGCCGTGACAGACAAGTACTAGTCAGTGTCGAGGGTCAGACAAGCAAGTAGATGTTACCTTATTACTATGGTTGCCACAAATGCTGTCTTGTAATTTACTGTTCAAACTCCACTACTGTACTTCATGAGTTACCATGGTCGGCTGGATTTGGTATAGACCCATACAGAGTAAGCAGCCAGTATTACGGAATAAATAAATGAAGACGTGAGTGGATGAACGTGCTAAGGTATGCGGAGTGAAATCTGCACAAAGTTTGGAACATGTAAAAAGTAAAAAAATAAAACGAACTGAAATTATATCTAACTTCCAATTTAAATTCTATATGTATGTCAATTAATCCGGTAAGTTTCACGGGCATTGGATTCTTTCTCTTGAAATTATGGTCAATTTAGAAGAACACCGTCGCGAAACTGTATGTAATTTCTCCAGTACTATTTCCCTGTGGCCGTAAGCGAAGATAGTGGAACATTTTGTGGAAACGGGTTAGAGCTGAAGGTCTGTTTTTAAAACTTTTGCGTCCTTTTTCTTTACAAAAACTACCGCTAGAAAGTCTGGTTCAGGGAAACATTCCAGCATTAGCTAGTTTTTTGGGAGAGATCGATAAAAGAAAAGGAAGGCCCGGTGAGTCACAAAATCTTACAGAGAGGTCACGTGAACATTCAAATGTTGCAGTAAAACTGTTTAAAAATATCTTAATGGTATGGGCATCGGCAAACGTTTAAGAAAAGTTGAGCCCACCGTCTCCGAAAACAAAAACAAATGCTCTGAAAATGCGGATACGTCATTTGGTCAAAAATGTAAAAAAACAGCTGTTTTTGCATTATGGGATTTATGTAGGGCTAATCATATGTCACTTAAAATAGAAATTCATGGTAAGGTAACTATTATTTTGAGAACACCAATGGTTCAAAGGACGAGAATGTGAAATATGTCGAGCATATGAAGTTTCCTAAAAAAAATTTCCTAAGGAAGATATATTTGTACCTAAAAAAATGCCAACATTTGTGTTTTCGACACAGATGGCTTTAAAGTACCATAACTGCCGTGAAATATCTCGCATTGGAGTAAATTTTATCTTACATTTAACATTGTTAAATACGTTATAAAAAAACATGAATATTTATAGAAAATAACCATGTTTTTATTTAATACGACATTGAATTTTGTACATATTTCACTCCGCATAAGTTATGTCACATTTTTTAAATTTTCTATTTATGCAATAAATATGGATTGAAAGCTATTATGAATAGCTTCATAATTTCAGATTTCATGTGTTTAGGCCATAAAAGCCTTAAATAAATTGATAAACGATCATATAAAATGCACATAAAAGTTAAAGTCTAAGCGTGCAACGTAGCATGTTCTTCCAATTTTACTCCGTTGACATGGAAGAATGTGTCATGTGAATTTGAATCATGGCATCTCTCATCATCCATGTCAAGGTGTATTTAATTTCGCATAATATAAGACTAAAAAGTGTCAATAATGAGACTGTTTAAACAGTATGTGTTTATTGAACTTGAAATAGGTATATGATATGACTATTTCGTTTCGAAAACAAGTTTCGAAATAATGGTATTTCGGATTCTGAAGCGAAAACAAGAGGATCAAAAAATACTTAAGCAATTGACACCTTCATGCACTGAATTGATTTACTTCATGAGTGAATTATGAATACGAATGTAATTTTATGTAACTTTTTCATAAAAAATATAGTAATATGTATAGGTACTACTAAAATAATAATTATATTTTTTAGTCTATCAGTGTATATCTTGCATTTTCACTTAATGCTTGACACAAAAATCATCGTCTAATCGATTGTGAAACATTTTTACAGCTGATTAATCTTTAACTGCGATTTACTCAAAATTATGTTTTTGTAACGTTAGTCCACTCACGTCTTCAAATGTTGTGCTTGTGTGTGTTGTGTTACAATAACATTAAATTTTTAGTCATTTTTAGATCGAAGATCATCGGAAGTTGTTGAGCAAAATAGAAAAAAAAAACTATCGATAATGCCATTTCTATCATTAAATAACCTTCCTCATTCAAATATATCAGTCTAAAGTAGCACATTCCTCATAAATCACGTTCCAGCAATCGATGTAATTTAAACCGTTTCTCTTCAATTCCTATCGAAATTCGCCGTCATCAATTCTCACGTGCGTACACGCTGTCTCGAAAAATAATTTCGCGGCGCGGAGATACAAGTACGAATCCCTATTAGAGCGTCTATGGTACGCCATTAAATAAACATCTCTGGCAGGGAGCTAGTTATTAGCGCAGCCTCCCCATCCACTTGAGCCCCGGTGATACGGCACGCAACTGCGGGGGCGAAATCAATTTCATTTTTCAACACGTGCATTAATGTAATGGCGATCGAAACGGCGTAGTGCCTATCGGTTTATTGGTTATTAACTATGTTTTTGAAGAGGTCCAGGAAGATGCTAGTAACATAGGGGAAACTTTCCTAAATCGTACCCTATCAAGTTTTCGTTAGGTGAAACTGCAGTGGCAGTTCGAATGCTAGAAAATGGATCTACTAATTCGCCATGATCCTCGTTAATAATATTCATAATGTAAGTAATTTTACTGTTGTCGAGTATTTTTTTGTTTATTCATTTAGTTTTTCAATTTTGTTCATGTAACTTAAAAGTTTCTTCTACTTCTATACTTATTTATGTTTTAAATTACTAGACGACCATACGGACGTATTGAAACGAAAACTTTGTTACACGGCAAATTTGAAACCGTTAGTTGTCTTGTGCCTAATTCGTATTTATCACTTTGTCCTATTTCGTACCGGTATTTTGTACAAAAAGGCATGATATAGTGCACACATTGTGAAACCTGGATTCCCGAACTTGCTTCTGGAGTTGACAAAAATACTAGTAATTTTATTTGTGACGATTGCAAATAATTAGAAAACACAGTTAAATATGCTATCCATCATTTAAATGTTCATTTTATATTTGAGATGATTCCACAGGTATCGACAAATTACTATTACTTACGTATATCAATTGCTGTGATATTAACCATAGGATCTCTGCCATAACGATATATACTGTACGGTACGATATGGGAATATGCTGGTACGAATCCTTTTCCACTTAAAAACTTTTTTTTTTCAGAAGGTATTTAAAAACTGAATAAATGAAGATCCTTGAAACATCAACTGAATATTCTTTTCTTATTTATATTTCCAGATAATTTGCATTTTCTTTTAAGGGGTACGAATTCGGCGAGTTTCCCCTATAAGTATTAGCAGGCTTTGCATACCCACCTATTTTAACCTACCTGCCGATTAAAATGAAGAGGGAATACAATTTTGTGGGTATTCACATTAAGTTTCTTCGTTTTTATCAGCATATAACAATTCTATTTGTAATTTCGTTTTAATTTAAGTATTGTTAGAAAATTATTAATATTTCGCAAAAGTATACAAAAACATCGAATTACTCTCCAACCTCTACGTAGATAATTCTGCTATACAGAGAGATGTTGCCGCTTTTCTCTAAAGTTCATTCGTTTCGTGTCTTTACAGCAAAGCGAAGAGATTATACACTTTGACCGCTTCTTTTCTAGTGGCACAAAAGAAAAAGCATACTGTGACCACGACCTACGGTCTGGAATTGGATAAATGTTCTTATCAAGTCAGCGAGTGTCGTGGGCCGGCGTCCCGTATTTTACTGCGATTGATTCCGTCCGCAGTACGGGCCGGACGGAACGGGACTATCCTGTACTTATCTAATTTTATTGTCACTCGCCGTCGTCGAACCCTCTGTTCGGATCGCTTCGAAGAAAACTAGAAAATTCTTTTGTTCCCTTCGGATATTTTTATCTAAAAAGGACATCTTTATTCGCAAGCAGTTAAACTCATTTCAACATCTAACGGCCGTGAGATAAACGGACTCGCTGAACTTTAAGCCTGGATGAGATATAAAAAAAAATTGTCTTCAAATATCGACAGCGTTAACGCTATGCTTATGGAAAACGTTAGGTACCTACCTAAATTTCCGTCGTTATAGACCTGAGTGAGTTCGTTTTCATTTTCCGCCATTATTTTCACTGCCGTGATCCAACATAGACAGGAGCCAGAGGTCATATATGTAGATGACGGGTAATTGGGCTATACATTAATTACCCTCCATTTACATGACCTCTGGCTCATGATGACAAAAACACAATAACTACAGCTTCTCACTAACCCAATGGCAAGGAGAAATGCTTTGCTTCTTATGGTGACAGTACCATAAAGGGCGGATAAGGTGACGCGGTTTGTTACGGGTAGTATTCTTCACATTAAAATGTATTATTGGCTACGCGCGAAGTGCATGGGGCAAGTAAAGCGATCCCAGCGCATAGACGGTAAAAATTAGAATTAACTGCGGATAGCGTCTTTAACATTTCGTACAAGTTATACGGCTCGAAAAAAAAGTTTAATTTACGATTACTCCTAAATTTTATTTGATAATTATTAATACTGTATCTGTATAAATAGCATTGCAAATGCCACATAATATGTGATCTATTTCTAGAAGTTAAGAATGGGTATAGTAAGTTATCCTTAAAAGATAGACATTTAATATAGTGGACTTTTTTGTAGACCCATGAAAGAGAGACAACCCCACCATACATTGTGTTGATAACAATTGAGCTATAAAGCTCAAATGGATTAGGCAGCGTTTTCGATTAAAGCTCCTAGCCAGCATGATTTTTTTCGACAACATCGTTATATTTCAACCAATTTACACAAAACCTTAACAAGTTTATACCGAAACCTTCCTCAGTAATTACTCTATTTATAGATTAAAGTTGTATGAAAATCTGTTTAGTAGTTTTTAGTTTTGGAGTTGTTTTATAAAATGTAGTGAGTTAGATTGCGTGACAGTCGTACGCATAGCGAATAGGTAAATTAGGTACTGATAAGATAAGATAATATAAGATAAGATAATATTTATTGATTAACTGTGTACAAGGATGTTGACAATAATACAATTGAGAATCAACAGTTTATCCATCAGTTACGGACGTACAATATAATTATGTATGACTAACCTATAACTATTATTATTATTATTTGGAGCCTGTCGTGTCCCACTGCTGGGCAAAGGCCTCCCCCCAATCTCTCCACTGATCTCTGTCGAGTGCTATGTCTGGCCACTCCTTCAAGAAGGAGTCCAGTTTATCCCGCCATCGCCGGTGAGGTCTGCCAGATCCCCGATTCGAGTTTTCGGGCTCCCACTCTGTAGTGACTTTGCCCCACAACTCAATCGGCATTCGGCAGACGTGACCAGCCCAATCCCATTTTAGCTTGGCCGCTTTCCGAGCTACATCGATGATTTGTGTCTTGGAGCACAGCGTGGTGTTCCGGGCTCGATCCACCAATTTGACACCTAATATGCTACGCTCCATAGCTCGTTGGCAAACTCCGAGTTTGGACTTCTGAGCTTTAGTCAAAGACCAAGTCTGTGCCCCGTAGGTTAGAACTGGGAGTATGCACATGTCCATGAGCTTCCGTTTGAGATATATTGGAAGATTACCTTTCATCAGGTGTTTCATGGACCAATAGCTCGTCCAGGCGTTTTCAATCCGTCTTTCGACCTCTTTTTCCTGACGCGCCTGGAAGGAGACTAATTGGCCCAAATAAATATACTCATGGACATATGCAATGTGTTCTCCATTTATCTCTATCCTACGTGGTTTGTTGTTAGTCATAAGCTTGGTCTTTGACATATTCATCTTCAGTCCAATCTCGAGGCTTGCGATGCTTAGTTCTTCAAGCATTTGTTGTAGCTCGGAAGCAGTTGAAGAGAAAACGACAATGTCGTCAGCGAACCGTAGATTAGTTAATCTGCGATTTCCGACGACAAGCCCCTTCTCTCCCCAACTTGGCGCAAGTTTTTTGAAGACTTGTTCCAGAGTGCTTGTAAAAAGTTTCGGCGATAGCGGGTCTCCTTGCTTAACTCCTCTCTCTATTTTGAAGGACGGGCCAGAGGATTGCAGTCTGATGGTGGCGGTACTATTTCTATATATAGTGCTCAGGAGTTTTATGTAAGATGGATCTATTTCTTGATTGAATAGGGCAGTGAATATGGAGGCGTGGGTGATACTGTCAAAAGCTTAAGAATAATCTATGAAGGCGATGTAAAGTGGAAGTTGGTGTTCTTGGCATTTTTCAACTATTTGGTTTAAAGAATGTAGATGGTCGGTGGTGGAGAGGCCTGGTCTGAATCCTGCCTGCTCTGGTGGTTGACGGCGATCTAGGCAGCCGGAGATGCGGCTTTCTATTACTTTGATGAAGGTTATTATCATAATCCTCAAACTCTTTCATGCTGTAGAAAACTCTACTAATAAGCCATTTTTTTTAAATGGTTTTTAATTGTTTACTCTCTACAGACTTTATTTCAACAGGCAACTTGTTAAAAACTTTTATTGGTCCAATGTAGGCACTTTTATCCATAAGTTTATTATTTACCTTTGGAATACGATAGTTATATTTATATTGCCTGCGCAAGTTATCGTTAATTGTGGACAATTTTGTGAAATACTCTCCGTTGCGCTTTACAAAGAGGCAAAGCTCGAATATGTAGATTCCAGTTAAAGTTAAAATCTGCTTTTCCTTGAAAACATTTCTAACTGAATGACGCTTGTGCAAGTGAAACATGTTTCGTAAGCATCTTTTTTGTAACCTGAATGTAGATAGAATATCAACAGAATCACCCCAATAAATGATGCCATACGTGAGTTGTGAATATACATTTCCGTAGAATGCACTCTTAACGACATTCTCTGAGCAAGTTTCAGAGAGCATAGATAAGGCATAGGCTGCTTTTGCAATTTTACAGTTTAAATCTGCAATATGAGACTTCCAATTGAGATGAGAATCTATTGTAATTCCTAGAAAGTTAGCACTGTCTACGTGTTTTATTATCACCGCTCCTTGTTTAACGGTGACAGACAAAGGTGAAGTTCTATAATTTCTGAATTGAAGGAGTTTTTTTTTTTTAATTTTCATTTAGGTTTAATGTTTTCAGCCATTCAACAACAATTTCTAGTGTGTTATTTATACTGTGTTCAAGTTGTTCATCTGTTAATAATCCTGAAAATAAAAGCGTAGCGTCAGCAGCAAATAGAACGCATAGTTCGTTGGCAATTTTGGGTAATTCATTAATATAAATAAGAAAAATAAGTGGACCCAATACACTTCCTTGCGGAACTCCTACGTTGACAGTTTCAAAGTCTGATAGTTCCTGTTTTATAGATTTTGTTAAATTATTAAACGATTCTATAACGGTCGCCTGCTTCCTGTCACATAAGTAAGTTTTAAAAGTTTCAGAGCATTTCCTCGTATTCCTAAATTTTCTAGCTGACATAAAACAGTATAATGAGCAACGCAATCAAAAGCTTTAGATAGGTCCAACAAAAGAGCAAAACATGGTCTCTTATTATTAATCACATCCCATATGTGCATAAAGATCTTAAATATTGCCATTGATGTAGATTCTCCTTTCTGAAATCCGATCTGATGTAAATAATATCCGTTCCCATCGTATTTTCTCCGAAACGATCGTATTTGTTATGCTTCTTCAGTCAGTACTTTTTGTACTGAGACTGATTTAAGTAGCATGACAAATACGAACGTTTCCGAGAAAATACGAGTACGATGGTAACTGATACTACATCTATACTTATTTAGCTATATTTATGTTATAAAGTGTTCAGATGAGTAAGCCGTCAGTTTCAACCGCTGCATATCTCTGCAAACATATTAAACAGCCATCAAAAACACAGGCACACTTCATACCCAGAGTTACGCGAAGACCGCGTTTCCATGTTCGGCACATTAGATATGATAATTGGTACATTTGCGTTGCGGACGGGATGACATCGCGTCATAACGCTGCTGCTCATTGGAGAGAGGAAAATAATGGCATACGAAGCTCATATACTTATAGTGCCTTTTAAAATTAAGACGGAGAACGTTCGAGCCCCAACTCCGGCCGCGTGTTGCTCCCAATGTAATTTACCGCGAGTTAGAATGCCTTGCGAGACCGCGGGGTAATTATAACTAGTTTAGAATTTATGTTGATGCACTGAGTGTGTTAGTTTACCGAATTGTATCAAGCGGCACTAGCTCGTGTTTGTGTAACCATATACCAAGTTTAAATGAATATAGGTATTTTTTAAATGTAGGTACTTACTTGTAATATACAAACTGTAACTAGTGGCTCTGTGAGCTGTAGACCTCGCGAGCGTAATTTAAAACTAAATAAATGGTGGAATGGTTCCGCATTCCGAAAATTTATATATATTTATTAATAGAACCTGCTCACAAAATTTCACGAGAATCGGTTGAGAATTGCGACCTGTAGAGGAGAACATTCGGACATACGAAAGCCTTCTTTTGGCCAAGCGGAAACGGGGGGTCTCTATTGTTTCCCATAAAGTTTTAAATTATAATGTATTGTTTGTCCGCATTTTCGTTACCCATAATTTAGTTTTTCTCAGAAACGCGTAACTTTTCAGGATTGCCATAAAACAAACCTAACCTAACCTAACCTATATATAGGATAACCTAAGGAAATTCGTGAAAAGTTAACGGTTTCAGAGTTATCATGACTAATAATAATATGACTATCATTACATTATGACTTTCAATAATTATGCGAAAGAAAGGGATCCGTGAAACGGGGTCTCCGTTTCAGCTTGGCCAAAAGAACTTTCGCTGACGCTCGTTCAATAAATTTAAACAAACCGACAATTTGACATATAAACCTGTCTCATCATAAAAAATACAACTTCTCAATAAAAAGGGTTTGTATTAGTAATTTCATAAGAGTGGTCTTAGAACAGAAAAATTGCTGCCATTGTCTTCTGTCTCGTGACCCTGCGAACTCACTATTTCAATGCAACATACCTAAGTTCCGTGGCATGGCACTTGCCGCGATACTAAAGTCCCAGGGAGCGGACTTCTAACAGATGAGTCGCACCACGGACATTTATTCTGGCTAGAGAGCATTCTACGAATAGAATAACAGAGAAAATATGTTGAAACGAAAATGAACCTATATAAAAAGTCTTATCATTTCATACTCTAAAAATATAAATAATGGTATTAAAATCCTGGAATTACTTGCTAATAAGGTAAGTCGGTCATTGTCAAAAAATATGTCTGCGGTCTAATTGCCGCGACTCATTACAAAATGTATGAAGAGTCGTGGTAATTGGACGCAACCGCAGACATATTCTCAGGGAATGGCCCAATTATATGGGCCGGGTGCACGATGGTAGCGCCGCCTAGCGTTGGCAACTTGGTAGAGTTGGTAGGCGCTCAAGAATAATGAGCGCAATAAAATAAAGATTATTCCTTAAAAAACCTTTTTTTATAATGTAATTTAAAGCGCGAAATCTATTCGTTTCTAATGGTAAACACATTTGGTTTTTAACTTCGTTGATTTTTCGTTACAAATTAAAGGAAAAAAATGTGATCGTGATCCTCTTCTAGGGAATAGATATGATGCATTCAAATATAAAAACTTCTTCTTTTTATGGATTTTAAACAGCAATTTACACCTATATTAAGATTATGTTATCTCATTCGTCATCGTTCTCGGCCATACGCTGGACTTGAGGAGATAATTTCATAGAAGATTGTCGTTAAAAATAACACTTGCACTGTCTGTGCCATCAAAATCACTGCCGACTTAGCTTGGTCTAACTCTATCAGCCCTACGCGCCAAAAGTATGCTTTTGACGGTCTTTCAAAAACTGTCATTATAACTATTATTAAAATCACCTAATGTTAGTACTTAGTATTTTAGCCATACTATTTTATTAACAAGCAAGCATTAAATATGTTAAATTAAATACTCGTATGTTATGTGTGTTCTCACGGAAGTTTTGTTATGCAAGCATTAAATCTGTGTTGACATATGCTAGATAAAATAGTTAGCCGCCGTTACGTACGTACACTGCAATTTCAGCGGCAAAAGCAACAGTAACACCATTAGTCTTGAAGGCACACCCCTGAATAGGGTCGACTGTTTCAAATATCTAGGCTCAGTCATTTCCACCAATGCAACTGTCGACACAGACATAACCCAACGAATTAACACAGGGTGGGTGAAATGGAAAGAGTTATCCGGAGTATTGTGCGACAAGAGAATGCCTGTACACATTAAAGGCAAAATCTATAAAACCGCCGTACGGCCAGCTCTAACGTATGGCGCCGAGTGCTGGCCCCTCAAAAAACAACAAGAGAACAGACTACATGCCGCTGAAATGAGGATGTTGCGCTGGGCTGGAGGTGTAACGCTGCTAGATCGCATCCGGAATACCCTCATCCGTGGTAGCTTTAGGGTAAAATCAATCCAAGAGAAGCTAGTGGAAGGTCGACTTAGATGGTACGGGCATGTAATGCGTCGTCCACCTGAACACATGACCCGACAAGTACTCGAAATGTTTCCGGCGCCAAAGAGAGGAAGAGGAAGACCCCTCCAAACATGGATAGCTACTATAGAAAGGGACATGAACGATGCAAACGTCACATCTAGGACAACCCAGGACAGAGCGTCCTGGCGAAGAAGGACTAGGAGAGCCGACCCCAAATGATGGGATAAGGCTAGGCGGAGAGAGAGAGAGTTACGTTTTTTTTATTCCCGTAAGACTCGAACATATTAAAATTATTTTAAACATGTTTCGATCCAATTTATATATATAAGCTGTATAAAATGCTCAATGTTACTGACGTATTTAATTTGTTAATTATTAATGTTATATGTTTGTAAATATCTTTACAAATACCCTATTAAATATGATCTTTTTTTAGAAGTTAAGAATGGGTATAGTAAGTTATCTTTAAAAGATAGATATATACCATTGCAGACTTTTTAGTAGACCAATCAAAGAGAAATAATCCCACCATACATTGTATTGTTATATCAAAAACGGATTAGGCAGCGTTTTCGATTAAAGCTCCTAGACGGCGTGATTTTTTCCGACATCTTTAGCAAACATTGTCATATTTCAACCAGCTTACACAAAACACTCTATTGATAAGTGATAATGATAACCACATGAAAATCCGTTCAGTAATTTTTGAGTTTATCGTGAACATAATACTAATTAAGAATTACCGAAACACTGCGAGATTTTTCGCCAATTTTGGCCACATCAAGCGCTGCGATCGCTTTTGTTTTCCCGCCAAGCCAACTGCACCGAGCCAATACAGTAGCAGCAAAAAATCTATCATAGGTACCTACTCTTATTATTTGCAGGTCAATCGAAATTTCGTAAATAAAGACTTTATATTATGTAAAAAAATTACTGTAAGCGTGGTAACGTAGGTAACCACGTTATCTCAATGCGGATTGGGGACTTCACACACACCGATTATAAATATTGAATTTCTTATTTGAAAACACTTAAAAGCCAATCTTACCAAAAATAAAACCGAGATGGATCAATTTGTTTGCCCTTATTAGCCTCTGGTTAAAAAATTACTGTGAAAACTCAGGCAAACTAATTATTTTAAAAATTAAATATAGCTTGGTCGAATTGTTGTTTTCATACGTCCCTGTATTGTAAATTTCATCGAAATCTCTAGAGCTGTTTTTGAAAAATTATATACAAATCTTTAAAAAATATGATAGAATATTTTACCGCTACTTAACGTGAAGTTAGTAAGACGTAAACAATAAAATCACTTTGTAACAAAAAATAGCCTATTTACAAAGGAATTTGGCTAGAGTAACGGAAGTACTTTGCATAACCCATAGTTTCAGATAAACTATGAATAGGCGGAACATTCTTGAGTGCATTCATGCTAAGGAATAATAGATTTAACAACAATAGAAAATTATTATAACTTACAACGTGAACGGCGTAACTAATAAAGCGCTTTCATTTCTCTAAATACCAACAAAACGGTAACGAATATTGCTATTTAGCTGAAAGTCGCCAGCAATCTGCTCGTGCACTCGTTTTATTGCATGGCGTAGTTTTATCCGATTCCAAATTCAAATCCTTTGACAGTGCGGAGGATGATAAACGAGGTAGAGAAACGAAATGTGGAGAACTATAAATTCATAAAGTAAAAGTGCATTGAGGGCTACAATCCCCTGTGTCTGTGCGGCCGAGTGGCAGCCACTCCGCTTGACTGATGACCCGTTGCCCGCCCGAGAAAATGCCACGATTGTTCTCGACGAAGCGGACGAAAAAAGGGATAAGTGAAATGTTTTAATTTGCTATTGCTTTCTAGGGTGGCAGTTGGCAAGTGCTATAAGTAAACGTTTAGGATGTTTGGGATTTATTAGTGACATATTGGTGTTGAAATATACTTACGTGATTATAAAATCTCATGAATTTATGACTTGTGCTACAAGTTGCACCTATGTACATGATTTGGCAGATGATCTTCATATGATATTTCAAATAGGTACGCCATTACTTCTTTTTCTTTTAAAATATGGCCTCCATCAAGTCTATGATGATTTTGCCAATGTCAAGTCGTTTTTCGGTAGTTACTTTTAAGTGTGCTCGTAAAGCATGACGTTTTTCGGTAGTTGCTTTTAGTAAAGAGATAGCTGGACTTTACTAAAAGCCACGATGGATTGCCGGGTGTTGATTAAAACATGGTTAAACGCGTTTCAAGATTAGATCACTGCACACTTCTACGTAGGGCTCCGCATAATCAATATTATAATTTAAACAACATTAATGAGCAAAAGACAAAAAAATATTCTCGAGACGTCTTCACCATATTGAATCTCAACGACCACCCCCAGGTACGCCATTTGTCAAGCATTTAAATGTCAACAGATCGGGAAAGATAGGGAAAATCACTATGTGCCAGTGTTAACAGTGTACCCATGAGTCTAGCTCAAAAAATACTTTAATGAGAAAAGGATAACATGGTTTATATTTGACTAAATAATTATGTTATACAATTTTATGCTAAGCTTGAAAGTAAAATAACATTCTTGCTTCCGTTTAAAATTTAAATGAACCTAAGACAAGGTTGTTTAACGTGAATTTAGAGATTACAAGAGTAACAAGACCTCGGAAGTTGGTGTAAATTACAAGAAAGGGAACCATTCTGGCTGATGCAAATGTTGTGAATACTTATTAAGAACTTCCACACACAGCTACTAATCATTCTCGTCATCTAACGAAGACACGCGAGTCAAGCTTCTAAAACTTAAATGGGCGTAAGTTCTTTATCACTTGCTCCTGAAAATGAGTTATTTGCTACTTTGAAACTCAATTTAGCAAAGCAGTAGGTTGAATATCCTTAGACCTCAACATATCACGTTTCACTGTTGTGTTGTTCCAACTCTGACGGAGTAGTCGGGAGCCGCAACATGCTAATAATTTGATCAGACGCCCGCACGCGTAACTTTATGCCAATTGAAAAGTTTCACTGCACTGAAATTTGTTGAAACAACAGATGAGTGACGTTGGCTTGCATCATGTTTCCGTTTGATATGGTGAAATATGAATTATTATTAATACTACCTAAGAATTCAATTTAAATATTTATGAATATAGCTGGCAACATAAGGAACATAAAATGTAAACTTTTGTTTTCCAAGCAACTTCATCGGCAATGAAATCGATGAACTTCAACAATTGTTTCAGAGAGCAACGTAAAATAAAAATGCAATTTCACTATCAAAGATCTGCAAGCATGTTTAACACAACTTTGTCTCACGTTCGTTGCAAAGCTTTGTACGTGTATCATGAAAGTGTCTGGATTCAAATGAAGTAGGCAAGCAGACAGGGCCCGGGGCGCCTGGAGTCTCGCCTATGCCGCTACGGGCGTCAGGGTACGTCTGCGCTACTCAGTATTGTTCTGACAAAGAGCCCTACATGTCCTCGGGTGGAGATAGGGCTATTTTTATAAATAATTGGCCACAGTTAGGATGGAATGATTTTTTTTATTCATTAGAAAGAGAATCTTGCTTTACTCGTACGCCTGAGGCTGATGAGTGAGTGGGTTTTGTCAATATAAGGTTTAGAAATTAACTAACGAACTAGAGGGTAAAATTTTAATTCGGAGAGTATTTTAATTTACTTTTAATAAAAAATATGTATATTAGATTTACAATAAGGTTCATCGTTCAGCCAATTTAGTGAAAGAACAATTTTCATCATCTTATGGCATACAAATCGTGCAGCTAAATAGAAAGTAACTAAATTACTCTGATGTTACTTTGTTGCGACTTGTACAGCTTTCTGTGTTCAACTTGGAGACGTTTTAAAGGAGACGTATTTCAAGCATTGCCTTCACGTACCCGAATAACGTAGTTGATACTTTACGGAAATGAAATTCTACGAACGTGAAACAAAAACTCTTAGTTCAAGGTGCTGCATTTGGAGAGAAAATTGCAATCTAGAAACTACAATGACGATACAGTTGATAGTTGGAACTTTTTAGAAACAGCAAACTTCGGTACGAAATTGTAGCAGAATATTTTACTTTAAAACGCAAGTATAAGAAATAAAGCATATTATGATACTAAAACATTTTCTTTAAAACCTACTTCAACTTACCCCAAATATTTAATAGTACATTGTGCAACGAGGGGGGTAAGTGAAATTTTGGATACGAGGGTGTAATTCCCGACAGCCGCAGGCTGGGGGAATTAAAGACCCGAGTTTGCAATATTCTTACCCCCGGAGTTACACATAATGTTTTTCATCACACGTGCGAAGAAAAAACTAAATTTTAAGCGAAATAATTCTTAAATACGGTGATATATCAAACATTCGTCCGCCATTTTGTAATATCTTGACAGGTGAGGCATCGAAGGCACAGACCTATTCGGCATTCAGCCACGATTGAAAATTATGTATAAATATTTTAAACGGCTGTTAAATTAATCAAATTAAATAATTTTAAACATTAACAAAAATATTAGTATAATCGTCAGTATTTTAAAAGCAAAAATCATTTATGCTAATTTGTTTGTATGAATAAGTGACATAATTAAAAAAAAAAAAAGCTATAACTCCCTAGGGAGTTATAACTTTTTTCACAATCCATAACTCCCGCGGGAACAAAATAGGCCTTTGTCCTTTAGCACACCTGCATGAAATAAGATATTTTTCGAGCAAGTGTGATGAAAATAGTATTAAATAATCGGAACCCAAGTTAAACTTGTGCAGTTTAAGCCAAATCCTATAATAAGGGTAACAATATCCAATAACGCTATTGTATAAATTAAACGATCCTTTATAGGTATGTTGGACTCAAAACTTACGATCTAAGTAGAGGGAATTACCTTAACTTCGGTCCGTCCCTCGCACCTTGTTACCAACAATGTCTATCTAACAAGATTACTTATTACAGGACTTGTTTCAACTATAAAGGACTCACCGATTGTTAATTTGTTAGGTAGATTGCTCCATTGTTTAAAAAAGGAGCGTTTTTAAAACGCTCTTTTTAATTCGTACTTATTGTTAGTATAAAAATGCAAATTATATACTTATGTTGCTCAAACTATGTAGTTGCAATGAGATTAGAAAAAATGTAGTACCCGAAATAGTTAAAAAGTTTCTAAGGTCCAAATAAATGCTGGTATAATAATTATTATTTGGTTTGGTTATTTAGTAAAGTGATGAGATGCAATTTACGTCTAACCCAAACAATATAGAGCGGCCATTAACAGGGGTCTGTTATAGAAAATTAACTACCGAAAACAAGTTTTGATGAATCAGAATTTAGATCGGAAACAAACAGATCTACAACTGCAAACAAAACCCCGTATTCTGTACACTAATGATCAAAATCTTAATGGCAAGGAACATTCACCAAGTAGGTACTAATTCCATATGTGGAAGTTGGAAGTTAAGATAAACTATGATTGATTCAGCAAGCGACTATTATCTCCTCTAGAATATTCATGAAATACACATATGGACATTACTAAATACACGTCAGGATACAGGACAGGATAACTCAGAATATCGATGTGATATTGAATTATAATATGGTATAATTGTTGATTCATTTAATTATTCGTAACAACATAGAATTAAAAACAAATCATGGTAACATTTATCATAGGAAACATAATCGGCCTTATGCACACCGTCCTCACCCTAATTGGTGTAAAATTCGCTTAGACTACCAGTTTGAGGCATTTAGGCTCATTGTAGATCGTTAATCTAACGCTTAGCTGTTAGGTACATGTTACATGTTAAAACAAACATGTCAATCGCACACACAGACTTAATTTTTATTTCAAGCACATTTTTTCAATAAACTTCCATAAAGTTCCTAAAAGTATATAATTGTATAAAACTAAAGTTTGTTTGTATTTTGGTGAAATAAATCTTATTCAACAGAGTCGTTTTAACTCTGAATATTAAAACTGCTCGGGATTAATGTCGGCCCTACCCAAACAGGCCTAAGTAAATTTCATATCTACATCGTGTTGTGTTGTTTCAGGACTTCAAGCTTACATTATGTTGAGAGTCGATGGCACGTGTGTTTAGATTGATTTATCTGTCGTGTGGTTCTATACTTACATATATTACCATCATGTACATATAAATATCACTACCCACATTACCACTTTCGAGAATTTCTGTTTTACCCTATGGTGGACTAGTAGAATATGCTTTAAGGCATTAAGTCCGCCATTTGCAATTATTTTCCCGTGCAATAAAGTTTAAATAAATAAATACCAAGGATAGGTAAATTGCAAGATACCAAAATCAAAACTCTTGCTCTCGATATTAAAATATCTTTGCGAACATTCTAAAGTGAAATAGCGCTGCGATATTATAGCGACACATTTTACGTAATTTTCCCTAACGAGAGTGCAGCGAGTCTCGTCTTCCAATCAATTAAGGCGATTGGAAATGTTAATGCCAAATACGTATATTTTGATGCTGCGGTTCGACTGCAAGCGAAGTAGGTTTCTGGTAACTTCTCTCCAATTCTCCGTTAAACCGAAGTTGGGTTTAATATGAATTAATATGAATCTAATTTCCCTTAGAAGCGTTTTTTAAACTTATTATTTAAAAAAAAAAACCTCACGATCTAATGTCACTTTGTTTCGCCAAGGTTAGACAATAGTTTTAGTAGCGATGGCACTCCACACTCTATATATTTTAACGTAACTTATTTGAAAAGCGTTACATCAATGCGTGGGGTCACTTAACATTGACATGTGAATGTAACTTGCAAGCCCGCTCTGAGTGCTGACCCATCCCAGCCGGGACTGTTCACTTGTCAATCGGAATCAGCACGCTGCGTAAAGCGTACAACTCAATTTGCGCGTCACCGCGCCGACATGTATCGTCGGATGTCACCGACACTTACGGCGAACATGGACGCTGCCGACGAATGACGGCCAATGAGATAATGCGATATTTTCGCTTGGTTATGTACGAGGGGAGTCATGGAATTATCCTGCAAAAAAATACCAAATTTTAGAGATGTGATTATAGTAGTTTATGTGAGTGCTACTCGTACATAATTAAAGGCATTAAAATATGGGTGTCAGAATGAGTGTGAAAGAGAAAAAGTTTCATAAAACTCTGAGAGTGTTATATTGTAAAAAATATTTGAATTGGTTTTGTATGTGGTGCAATAAAAAATATTTACTTAATTACTTACTTATGAGTGTTTTAATGCCTATGTACAAATTACATACCTGCATTGCCATATTTACACACTTATTAGTTCGCGGTTAGGGGTCCGTTTCTCAAAAGCTTGTACCTAGCGGATGTAATTTTTTGACAGCCTTTGTTAAAAAGGGACTTCCACTTGTATTACAAGCTACAAGCTTTTGAGAAACGGGCCCCTGGACGCAAGCGGCGTCCAGTGCGGCGAACATCAAATCAAGGCCATTAATACATTTCACTTGACCAAACGTATGAACGGCCTTGATTTGCCGCGCGCCGTTTGCGTTCAGTCCGCGGCCTTATAAGCTCTCTATGATGGGTTCAGAACCCGTTTATTACGACCGCTATTACGGAATTTGATCACACTCAATAAAACGTCATCTCGACCGATACTAGAAATGAGGTAAAACAATTCTTTGTTTTTCAGATTTTTTTGAAATTTGAATGTTGTTATCGACGTTAATAGTACCTACGCAAAAATAACAATTTCACAGAATAATTACACGAGCAGATACTTTTGAAGCGTTGTTTCATCCGCTACCCAGATACTGACTGTACGTAACGGTGCATTGTTCATTTGTTTTAATAGTAATATCTATCCCGCATCCAATATTATTCAAGATGATGAATAGGATACTTAATTGATTAAGATTAATATTGATTATACACGGCTATTATTGATAAAATTTAAGCTTAGATAGAGAATACTGGAAGAATTTCATTTCACCAGCATAATATCAGGTACTTAAAGGTATACCTAATGATGCAATTGTTTCTAGATATAGTCAGCAACTCGGCATAAAGTAGACAATGATGCTCAAAGTGGCCTAATATATCGGAGAACATCCTTATTTCTTTGGTAACAAGGGTGTCTTATCTTACTATATACTTGGCAACTTGGACAGTCACAAATTAAAACAGAAGCTAAATATGATTTGCTTAATAAACAGCAACTAAAACAATATTTGGTTCTATAAAAAAATATTATTGGGTCGTGGTTTCGCCATATTTAAAATTACCTAAACAACATTACTGTAGCAATTTAGACCAGCACTGGTAACTAAGATAATAACGCTCCCCTCGCCATCCATTATTTAGGGGCATAAGGAAATTGACCGTCCCCGCCAAATATCACATTTCACGTTGATCTGACTAACACTGATCAATTCTAGCTGGTGAGAATTGAATTATATCCGCCTGGTTTATGCGATTTTTGTCATATTTCAGTGTGCGCTCACCCTTGCTGAGCGCAGAGAGAAATTATAGCACCAGATACGGTTAATTGGTTTGGCGTTGTGGTCGTATGACATTTTCAGTGCACACAGCCTTTGTCATCGGTTTTAAAATCTCGTGAAACTGTTTTTGTGGAATAAATACGGCGAAAATGGCTTTAATTTTTAATCTGTTGTGAACGGAAAACAGCTGTTGTGTTTTTTTTCGCAATCATCTTTGCGTTGTTCTGTTTCTTTTTTAACCTGTCTGGGATAAAACTAATGAAATTAGCAATGATTTAAATGCCTAACAATTCAGCAAGTTAAATTAACCCTTTGCAAATAATTAGGTTAGATTTTATATTATTAAGACAGTTCGGCAAACTTTCGTGGTGCGATTCGTCTACAAGTAGAAGCGATATATAATTCAAATATGTATAAAATTAAGTGTACCTACATACTATAATCATATGGCAGTACCTTTAGGTACTCGTACCGTTTGGTGTAGATATACAACTAAACATGTAATAAATTATGCAATTACTAATAAGATTATTTAAATTTATGGTACGAGTATGTTTAATAAAATACAACTTTGAGAATAAATCACTAACACAAAAAGAGGAAAGTCAGCTCCTGGCAGCAGAAGGGAAAGTCTTTCGAAAGATCCTGGGACCTATCAAGAGAGCTGAAGGCACGTGGAGGATAAGGAAAAATGCCGAAATCGAGGAGTTGCTGGGCGAACCTAATGCCATCGGCGAAACCAAATCCCACAGACTTCGCTGGTTCGGCCACCTGAAAGAGGATCGGGCTGCCAAGAGGGCCTACATAGGAAGACCGACTGGTGGCCGCCAGGTGGGTTGACCAGATATTGCTGAGGAGACAGCGTTGAAGCGGACCTGCGGCAGCTCCAAGCCGATAATTGGCAGGAAGCGGCGCAGGATCGGAAAAAGTGGCGTACTCTTGTTGCGGAAGCCAAGACCCTCTTTGGGTCACTGAGCCATATTAGTTAGTTTGGGAATAAAACAAATTTTGCCATAAAATATTTTGATTTGTATTTTTTAAAGTAGTGACACTACCTACAATCATTACTACGTATCACCCAATGTTTCTAAGATGGCATAAAGACGAGAGATTGGGACGGATTCCGCCGTGACAACGGCCCAGGGGTTCATGGCGTTAGCCACGTCTACGAAAATACCTATTACACGACATATTACAAGAAATATTGTACTCCGACATTGAGACAGAATCGGTGCCTCCCTTAAAAGCACATATGGTGGAAATGTTTGCTGTACCTATCGGATGTGGTATTTGTAGCTCAGATGGAAGAGCAGCTGGTGGGCTAGTGATCTAGTGGTCGTGAGTTCAAGTCTCAAAAGATAAGACAGTAGATGAGGATACATATTCAGGCGCGCGCAGACATCCCCAAACCCACCGTTGTTCTCAGTCAATAATCTACCCACTTCATAAATAACTCCAGCGAGATTATAACCCACAAAGTCACGTTGTTGTTCCACAATGAATATTAACACTCGCATAACGTGGCTCGCAATAGTCTTGGAAGATAAATTTATCCGCGCTTCGGGAAATGGACCATTTTTCACGGCACCTAACGCTAGGTGTCACATGCGAGAAGCGGAGACGCCGTTACTTACGGGTTACGTGTGCAGAATGTAACACGTGCGGGGCTGAATTAGCTTCTGTTTCTTCCACGTATTGTTTGTTTCATTATATTTCGATGTTGAATCAACAGGCCTGGGATGGTATACGTGCCGCTTGAGCAATATAGTTTCTATAACAAGCTTTTTTAGAGACATGAATGAATTGATATATTTTTAAATCTAATCTTTTTTTTTTCAAATCAAATAAAAAGAATTAAAGAGTTCGTGTTTATTAAGTTGACACCAGTTTGCCTTCGATTGAACAGACTTCATGTAACATTCAATAATTCCGCTAGTTTCGAACTTAAACTGGCATATTTAGTAGTATTAGGTAGTAGTAGTATTAGTAAAATACTTTATTGTACAGAAAGAAAAATAAAACAGGAAAGAACATACATCATTTGTACAAAAGCGAACTTAACTATCCCTTTCCTTTATCTTTTAGCTTTTAACTTTGAATAGATTTCACGATATTTTAATTATATATTTAATTTAAACTTTTATAATTAAATACACGCGTTCAATGGGTTAAATTTAAAAACATCTGTTTAATCAACGCCGTAAGAGGAAAACTTTTCGCGGACGAGTAGGTAAATATAAAACCACAAATAAACGAATATTCTCAATGCATCCTCCAAAATTGAATATTTAATAAACATAAATTGGCTCGGAATCAATGATTCACTGAGTCGGTGGGCCTGTGCTGGCAGATGTCAACGGCATACGACGATTATTGACCAATGAATGATGTGGTGCATTAAGACAAAACTCACACTGGATGAGCCCAGAATAACTTATCCGAATAATATGAAAGTTTAATCAAACGTTATGAAGTTATAAATATTAGGAAGTAGTTATCACTATTGGCTGAAACGTTAATGCAATTGACAATTCACCATTACAAATTGAACCGTAATCTTTACGGTTCTATTAAGAACAATAAACAATTCTACAGAGAAGCTTCTTCAATATCGTCTATTTGTTTAGTTAAGTTTAACTCGCGGTCTTCCATACTTACTCTGCAGCAAAATTATCTAGCCACGCGAGTGGACTAAAGCACTATACGCAAAGTAAATAGCATTATGTCCCATGCTTTCAGCTGTGTTATTACAGGTTCACTGCGGGCGGACGGCCACGATCCACTGTAGCTTTGCAAGGATAGCGATGACATGAAATAAAACCTTCCAAATGTACATACTGCCCAATAACCACCCCTTGTAATTCTGCAAATAGACGGCTGTATAGTAGATTTCCAAGAATGAGAATATTCATGATTTATGTTTATGAAAGTATCTGCGCACTTGAAAAAAAGGTGGAAGGTGGCTGGAATTGAAGACTAGTTTTTGTTAATAATATGCGAAAATCATGAAAAGATAAATCAAAACAATCCATCTTATTGAGCTTGTGCTTTTTGGAATTAAATTAAAGAGAGCGATGAAAAATAGAGAGACAAGCGCAGTCGGCAATTGCATACAACTACACAATTTTCATATAATTAACTAACACGAACCTATGTTTGTAGTAGGTAATTGTAACATAATGGTAATATTTAGGTACTTGTTAGTAAAAATAGCTCTATTTTGAAGCTCTATTTTACAAGAAATGAAATAGATTTCATACTGTCTAACAAATCAAAATGCTTTAATAACTTGAGTGTCATTAATAACTTGAATTTCAACACCAATCATCGAATGGTCAGGGCAGAACTTAAAACATGTCCACCAAAAAATGCTAGACCAAAAATAAACCCAGAAAATAAAGGAATTAACAAATATGACAGAAAGCAAATCACCACATCACTCACAAATAAACTCATTGAATACAAAAACAAAACAAGTGTTAATGTGCAAGAAACCTATGATTGGCTAGAAAGAATCATCATAGATACCACTGAGCAGAACAACAAGACTAACAAAGTAAGAGAGAAATGGATGTCAACAAGAACTACCAACCTTCTGAATGAAAGAGCCACTTACATAAATTCTAAACCTACCAAAGAGAAAAGGAGAGAAATAACAAGGTTAAGCAAAGAAATTAAAGAAAGCATAAGAAAAGATAGAAAACAGCATAGAATGGCAACCATAGAGAAGCATATATTACAAACAGGAGGCATCAAAAAGGCATATAAAGAATTAAACAACAAAAAAGATTGGATAGTAAAAATGGAAAATGACAATGGGATAAAGAAAAGTGGCAGACAGGATATACTACAAATAGCAACATCTTACTATACAAAATTATATGAACAGAACGAGAGTGAAATAGAAATTGACCTTCAAGAGACCCAATCTGTACCCCACATCATGCCTGAAGAAACGGAAGCGGCTATAAATACGCAAAAAATAGACAAATCTCCAGGCCCTGACGGCATAAGCAATGAAGTTCTGAAACTTGTTAAAATATCACTAGTACCTGTTCTCACAAAAATTTTCAACAAAATATTAGACACGGAACACATCCCAAAACAATGGACCAAATCTAACATAATTCTTTTATTCAAAAAGGGAAACCACCTAGACATTGGAAACTACCGACCCATTAGCCTTATGTCAAACATTTACAAAATATTTGCAAAGATCATTCTCAGAAGAATTGAAAAAAGACTCGACGAGCAACAACCAATAGAACAGGCGGGTTTCCGCAAAGACTATTCAGTCCTCGACCACATCCACACAGTACGGCAAATATTGGAAAGATACGAAGAATATCAACTTACATACTATATGGCATTCATTGACTATCGGAAAGCCTTTGATTCGCTTATACATACACAAATTTGGAAAGCTTTAAAAGAACAGGGAATAGAACACAAATACATACGAATAATAAGAAACATCTACAAGCACAGCTCAGCATGCATCCAATTAGAGAGGAAGGGAAGCACATTTCGAATTCAAAAAGGTGTGAGGCAAGGAGACCCACTCTCCCCTAGACTCTTTCTGGCTGCATTGGAAATGATCTTCAAGAATCTTGAATGGGACAACCTAGGACTAAAAATTGACGGTCGCACACTAACACATCTGCGATTTGCAGACGATATTGTGCTTTTTGCTAACACATCAGAAGAACTTGAAAAGATGATAAACGGACTAGCAGCAGAAAGTATCAAGGTTGGACTGAAGCTAAATCCTGATAAAACAAAGATTATGACCAACAATAAAAAAATTCCCATAACAGTGGCAGAAGCACCAATAAGCTATGTGGATGAATATATCTATCTCGGACAGTTAATGGCCACGAAGGACCCTATTGACAAAGAAATAGACAGAAGAGTAACAAACGGATGGAAAAGGTACTGGAACCTGAAAGAAGTGATGAAAGACAAAAGTCTCCACATCGCAACAAAATCGAAACTGTTTAACACCTGCATTTTGCCAGTTCTAGTATATGGAAGCGAAACTTGGAGCTTAACAACAGAAAACACTGAAAAACTGGCCACTTGCCAAAGAGCGATGGAAAGGAGTATGATAGGACTAAGGCGAGCAGACAAAGTTAAAAACACCATCATCAGAAAGAAAACAAAAGTGCAGGACATAACCAGAAAGATCAAAAGGCAGAAGTGGAAATGGGCAGGTCACATAGTCCGAGGAAAAGACAAGTGGAGCAAAATAGTCAGCCTATGGTATCCACGAATAGGAAACAGAAAGCAATGCAGGCCCCAAAAAAGATGGGTTGACGACATAAGAGAGGTGGCAGGTTTAACTTGGTGCAGAGTAGCCACAGACAGACGAGAATGGAGAAGACTGGAGGAGGCCTTTGCCAATTGGCAACCAGATGAGCAACAGTGGAATAAGAACGAAATTTACGAGTATTGAACGGCATCTGTCAAAAAAAGGCTTATAATAATAATAGTAAAAATAGCTACATTTCAATGGACAGTGCCCTTAAACGAACAAAATGCGAGATCGTCGGGATATCAACTAAACTGTGGTTCCAGGCGCCGTGTGAAATAATATGATTTAAATAGCCTCATTTTATATTTTAACGCGTTTACTTGCAGCCAATGTTTTTATGCATAATTTTGTATTCGCTTGTCGCTAATTAATGTGTTATGGAAATATTTTGCGGAGCGCGTTAGCTGGCACTGAAATATTTAGCAGATTACAGGCATTTAAATAGGTAGTGGTTTATTTGTATTACTTAATACTGAGTTCGAATAAAAAACGGGAATGACATTTACCTGTTTTTTTTAACTACCGCACAAATTGTATCATGCAAATACTACTATCATATTCAATCGCATTGGCGGTGTTAACTTTACTTTTTTATTAGAGTATGACCTACAATTAATAAAAAACCGTTCAAGTGCGAGTTCGTTTTACTCGCGCACCGAGGGTTCCGTACAAACTTAGAATTATCTCGTATAACTAGAAAGGTGAAAGACTTTTGATCAGAAGTACCTATGCTAAGTATAATTGTGTAGAGTCTATCGGCAAATTGTCTAATTTCCGCGATGTAATGCACGTACATGTTGGTTTTCAAGGATAATTCTTTATCATGTGAACCGATTTTAAAATTGTCCTTTTACTTAAAAAAAGGTGTCTTTAATGTAATCTCATAGAAATTTTAAGTGTAATAAACACACATAAAGTTGGTTAAATTGTTAACTGAATTCGGAAATGTTTTTTGTTAATAAAAAAAAAGATACAAAGATAGAGGTTTGATTATATTTTTCCTGTAAAATTTACAGTAATGTTAATATTACGTAAACATTTCATTATTTTTCTTCGGTAAACTCCAGAGAAAAGGGGAAGGGGAATGATATTTTTTTCACATATTCCTCCATAATTTTTTTTTTCACTACGAAAAAAAACAAAAAATGTTTTGGAATGTTGAATTGGGAGCATAATGACAATTGTGAAACAAATGCAGTGTACGAATTTTCTTTTTCCAACGTTTTTTATCGTTGATTGCGTAAAAGGTACATAGGTAGGTACCTATATCAATTATTTATTCTCTCAACGTCTGCCCCGGGTCGCTTGCGCTTGTTTAGCAAATCTGTCCAGTTCCCTTGTTGATTTAGACTACACAAGGGGTTACTGACTGTCGTGGTGGAATTGTCTTGAATCAACAAACTTCGGATTCGTAAAAGCATTGATTGTCCTCAAACAATAAATACAGTACGCAGATTGGACGCATTTAAAATAACAATTAAATTTATCATTTGAGGCAGTCCAGTGTGAATGTGACTTTGTGTGGAGCGTTAGAAAAAGGGTCTTACAAGATAAGCTTGTAAGTAAGTAAGTAAGTAAGTAAACACTTTATTGTACGAGAAAAATAAATATTACATCAGATGGAAAATAATTGGGTCGTACAAAGGCTTGTAACGTAATCTCAAATGTTATGTGTTTCGTTTTCACACCACTTCCACACAACACTTCTCAAGCGTTGTGCCGCGGTGCTCCGTAGGCTGCTCGCCAACTGCCACAGTCTTCTTTTCCGTCGTAAGCAGGATATGGGACAGTGGCCTACTGAGTCGCTAGCCCTCCTATATTTAACTTACTCATTAAACTTGTTAGGGTTCCGTAGCCAAATGGCAAAAAACGGAACCCTTATGGATTCGTCATGTCTGTCTGTATGTCACAGACACTTTTTTCCGAAACTATAAGAACTACACTGTTCAAACTTGGCAAGTTGATGTGTTCTGTGAACCGCATTAAGATTTTCACACAAAAATAGAAAAAAAATTTGGGATTCCCCATACTTAGAACTGAAACTCAAAATTTTTTTTCATCAAACGTGTGGGGTATCTATGGATAGGTCTCCAAAAATGATATTGAGGTTTCTAATATATTTTTTTCTAAACTGAATAGTTTTGCGCGAAAGACACTTCCAAAGTGGTAAAATGTGTATCCTCCCCCTGTAACTTCTAGAATAAGAGAATGATAAAACTAAAAAAAATATATGTGTACATTACCATGCAAACTTCCGCCGAAAATTGGTTTGAACGAGATCTAGTAACTTTTTTTTAATACGTCATGAATGGTACGGAACCCTTCATGGGCGAGTCCGACTCGCACTTGACCACTTTTTTAACTATAGTTAGTCCCACCTATGGCCTTTTACTTGAACCTAACTACAATGATCATTAAGTTATTAGAGTTGTATTATCAGTGACGAGTTTTCTCACTTAACAACACTTAACAATTAACCCATCTCAACTTTCCACACTATGTCCAAACAAGTTTGGCATGTTGTTATTTTATTGTAAGTACCTATCTACTTTAAGACCAAGTTAAAAGTTCATTTTACAAGTTTACACTTTACAGTTTACAGCTTACGTAGAGGGTCTAAGTTTTTACTGTAGCGAAACTTGAAGAACAATTAAAAAGAGAAAAGCTGTGCAGATTTTTAACGACTTTAAAAACGGGAATCTTTGAAACTTGAATCACTCGAATTGCAAACTAAGAATGGATCGCATTGAATAATAGTTAACTTTAAAAAGAATACGGAAAATAAACGTGATGACTAGGTAAGACCTAATTAATTATTCTAACGCTATAGCATTTTTTTTTTCATAAGAAACTTCTAACTGCTAAATAAAATAAGAAACTATAAAGAAAATATGTACAAAAGAGCAGGGAGACACTTTCTTTACGGCTCTGAATGCTGGCTGACAAAATGCACGTGACGGAAGTGAGGATGCTTCGTTAGTCTGGTGAGTGACTTCTGCGTTTAGATAAAATAAATGAATTCGTCGTGCTTTCAGGCTAGAAACTAGTATTGCAAACAAGATGAGAGAAGCCCGCCTGCATTTTTATGGTCAAGTCATAAGACGCGAGAAAGAACAATGACTTAAAAAACGTACTTTCAATAGAAAATTTTAAAAACAATTCGTCTGCTCGTTTACCTCCTATATCATTAAAAGACAAGAGAAAATAGAACAAGAGTGATTTAATAATAGTAAATAAATTTTACGTATATATTTCGCCAAACAAATTTTGAATTGTGGTGTCATGCACAAATTGTAATAAGTAGGGTTGTCGTCTTTAGCGAGCAGATAACAGCCGTGACAGTTAGCAACTTCGCTCGAACATTTTGCCAACGCCCTCCGGCGGCGCGGAACTAGACTTATCTCGGGCAAACTTAAGGGTTCCCATGTTGAATGTTACGTTTCTTGCGTTACATGGTTTTTATCGGTACACACTAATTAATCATTCATGGAGCGAAACTTTGAAACGGGTGACGTATATTTGATTAATTACAAATATAGGTATCGGCGTATATTACAATCACATAAACATAGGTATAAGGCATGTCAAATGTTGAATTAATTTTTTACAGAATAGGTGTTGTTGTTGTATTGTATATTTGACTATTAAATAAATAAAAAATATTCTGCAAATAGGCCTGATGAAGGACTCTTTCACATGTCAATACATAGCAACATTCACGACCGGTTTGGCCTAGTGGGTAGTGACCCTGCCTACGAAGCTGATGGTCCCGGGTTCAAATCCTGGTAAGGGCATTTATTCGTGTGATGAGCATGGATATTTGTTCCTGAGTCATGGGTGTTTTCTATGTATTTAAGTATTTATAAATATTTATATATTATATATATCGTTGTCTAGGTACCCTCAACACAAGCCTTATTGAGCTTACTGTGGGACTTAGTCAATTTGTGTAATAATGTCCTATAATATTTATTTTATTTTATTTTTTTATTTTATTACACCTATATATATAACATCAAGAGACTGTTAAGCTAAGATTTTCTTAGATTATGCTACTACTTCAAATCCAAAAGAGTAAAAAAAAATCTGTCATTTATATTTAAAACAATCTAAAGAAGATCTAACTTCTCTTCTTCCTCGCCTTGCGGAGTTGGGGCTGGAGGTGAATGCGGCTAAGTGTGAGCTTTTCTGCTGCAGACCAACTTCTTCTTCCACTTTGTCTTCCTTTTAAAACAATTAACAACACAGTGCGTTACAATTATTATACAAAAAATACTAGTCTGTTCGGAAGGAGAAGAGTCGTGGACAGTATTACTATACCCATACATTACTTTTCTCTTTCCGCCAGTCCAGTAAATTAATTCTTCTCTCTAATAAAGTAACACCTAAACAAATTATCAACCAAACAAAAACAACTAGTTCACGCTGCTCGCAATCCATTCTACTAGTGCGGTTTCCCACTTTAAAGTTGCATCTTTAATCACGTCGTTTTATTTATCAACCCTCGCGTCGCTGCGGCTGGCTGATAACCGCACCCGTCACCTGCACGTCATTTGTCACGCTTCCTGTTGTTCTTTCACGCGAACTTGTTTGCCTTTGTATCGCCACTTCTTCTCGCCGTTTTCACGCCAAATTGGTTTGCAATTTGATCAGATTGGACAGGTTTATGCAAGGGTTTTAAAGTGTGTTCGGCCGTATAAAAATTGACGATCGATAAATACGTCGGTGTTTTGTTCTTATCGTCCGTTTGTTTCAGAGTTACGGTGTAACAACCGGTTTGTATTATTAGTACAATAACAAAATAGTGACCGTACTTGTCACAAACGAGAGTTCACTAACATCAACTATTCAGGAGTGATAATTACTATTTTAAAAGCAACCTATAGAACCTATTAGTTATAGTTTAGGCAAACCAGACTTATCTATGCTATGAATTAGCTAATAAATCATATATTTAGCTTCAATTCCCATTTGGAAAATGCCCTGACTGTGAAATAGCCTTTCTATATGCGTATAAAATTATGCCTAAAAAGTTTACTTATTCAAAAAAAGAATAATTTCATATTTAGGAAACGACTTTTTAAAAGGGAACAAAAATTGAAGACATGTAGGTATAAAAGGTAATTATTGAAAGTTTTATAGCTTTCATGATATTTTAAAGATTCATAGAGAGGAATTTTATACAGAAGACATTTCACGATAGGGTCAATTCAATATAAGTCCTAACCCTTACGAATAATCTTTGACAAGTTGACGGATTACTTAAACCAAAACAAGTTGTGTTTGTGTTACAGTCACTATTTGTGACGAAGGTAACACAGTCCGTGTATGATATACGTAATCTCAGAAACAACATTCGTGTTGTAAACAGCCTAATCCATAGCGATGTTTCTGACGTCCCCCTCATCACTCGTCCCTAGTCCGTGACGTCCAATAGCTAAGCCGACTCTGGTTTGTACAAAAAAGATTATATTCGTTGAAAAATGTGGTCGCTTAAGCTATTTTCGTGCGAGAATGCGGTATTGAATGTCATGCCCGTTTGAACTTGGACAACACGCAAATTGATCGAACGGCAGATGGCTTGATTTTATTATCACGTTTATTTTGTTCTGTAAAGGCTTTGAAAACTTATCTAAATAATGTTGTGTTTGTTAACTGATACAGCATTAATATTCATTAAAATGTAACGTTATAACGTTACATCAATAAATAAGACTTATTTTATTAAGGCGTGCTGACAAAATTCTTCTGCAGCTTTGATGAGAAGATTTGTACTAAGTATAGTCTAGAATAAAACACAAATATTTGCTTAGATTTTCAGCGTTTAAGTGACTGAGGCCAATTTTAAAATGACATCTTGCTGAAGTCATTCGGTTATCGTGCATTTTGTTAATACTTGAACATAGACGTATTGGCGCAGCAGAATATACCTAATGCTGATATCTATCTCTGAATACACCGAATTCAGTGTATGAACGTTCGAATTGGCCTGTTTAGTTTAACTCGGCCAACACATTCTCAAAGGTCAGCCGTTCAAGTTTAAGTACAAATCAAAAGAAGTGCCCTTGAGGCCTATCCTTCTTGTTTACTTAGGTCTGGAATTTTATAGACATCGGGCCAGGAGCCTATATCGTCAGACATCGCCTCCCGGCTGGTACTTTGTCGGATGATAGTTTATGAATTAAAAAAAAAATAGTCAGTGGTGGAAAGAAGGTCAAGTGATGACATGAATGCGAAATGCGTAATCCGTTCCGAACCCTTTATTTGCAAACGCCTGATGGAATGCTACATGCAAAGTTTCATGATTTTGTTATTACTATCATAAAAAGGTAAAGCGCTTATTTTATACATGTTCATGCGACCAGCTGACGTTCTTTCTACCGCGATACAACCGGCTGACGATTTTTTAAATTAACAATAGCATCGAAATTATCATCTGACAAAGTATCAAACGGGAGGCGAAGACAATTTTTTTACGTGTTTCGATGGCTGCCATTCCTAAATACACCAATGGAGCGGCAGCTGACACCCACGTAGGTTCATCAAACATAGCTGTTAGCCAATATACGAGTTATCGCGCGGGAGGCGATTGGTCATGGAAATCTGTTCCTGGTTCTCGGTCTATTAGAATCAACTACAGTCGATCAATTAATCATTAATCATAAAATTGCAAAAATTAAAATATGGAACGTCGACTTCGGTAAAGTAGCCCGTTTTACACCTATAATCCACGGGCACTACTTACGTTTAGGCATATTTAATAAAAAGTGAGTCTAGGGGCGCGGTAGTGCCCCCGCCAAGTCGAGAAATTGTTTTTCTCAGAGAGGCACGGCCGTACAATATTTTTCTCGAAGCCACTCAGGCCATTATCAACTTCTTTCGCAACTTCCTTCGCCTTTGCTGTTATATCAAAATCCTCTGTAATTTTGGCAATCGCACACAGCGTTTTACTACCCATATTTGTGTGTATTGCTCAAACTGCATGTCATTAGGACTAGGGCTACTATGTTCCATTAAGATTATTTTCATCACACTTGCTCGTAAACGGTGTTATTGTATGCCAGCATACTGAGATGGAATGAGCTATATTATGCCCAACCCAAGTATATATTTTTTTTAAATTTCATTACCTTTGCCCATGGGCATATTTTTTTTTATAACATCTACTCAATTTCAACGCAAGGAGGTATATATGACTTTTACTTTTAAAACATATACTTTAAAATTATGTTTAAAAATATTTTATTTTACAGTAATTTAATAGCAGTTTAGAATATTTTACACTATTTTCCGTCGTGGCTGAATGCCGGATGGAGCTGTGCCTTCGATGCTTAACTTGTCAATGTTTGTAATGTCACCGTATTTAAGAATTATTTCGCTTACAATTTAGTTTTTTCTCACAAGTGTGATGAAAAGCATTGTGTGATTCACGGCCGGTACAATAATTACGAACTCGTGTTAAGTAATTCTTGTTTACCGCCCTTAATACACAATGTACTATTTAATTATTTGACGATTATTCTTGTGCCATTATGTAGCCGTGCGATAGCTAAGGCATTATAAGTATAATAAATATTATTTATATAAAAACTGCGTTGCGAAACTTGAATCTTTTTACATGTAATGTAATGTAATGTAATCTATAAATAATAAAAAAAGCAACATAATATAATATTTCACCACCATTACGATGCATCAAGAGAAGTTAGGCGGGCGACACATATTCTGAAAGTTCAGCGGCTCAAGTTTGCTGGAACTAGGCTATCGGCAGTGCATGCGCTCGATCTAACTAGGAGTCTCTACAAAGGCACGCCAACAAACTTCTCTAATGAGATGAATAATTAAAGCCTGATATATAAGGCGTGATTTGACGATGGGGGTATTTCATATCAGAAGCAGCAAAGGGAAGTAAAAATATACTAAAAACTGAAGTATGTATGTGTTTTTGTTAACACCGTTTTCAGTTAAATTGCATTTATTTCGGTTCAGCTCCGAACTAGTCTTGAAAACGTGAACGTTGTGCGTAAGTTCTTAGTCTAATTTATCTAGGCAGCTGTTTTTATAACTGTGCTATTATTATAAGCATAAAAATCTTAATTTCATTTCGGCATTATAAGTTTAATAATGAAATAAACATAAAATTACACCCGATTAAGATCTCAATTCTAAGCGTATTTCACCTTACATAAACTTTAGTTAAATATTGAGAAGCGTTTAGTATCTTTTGTAACTGTAACCGATTACCAACAAGCTCATCGAGTGGTCCATTATTAACCGCTGTGACAAATGACTCTCGATAAAACTGCGATATTGAAGCAAGAACTGACGTAATCGTAACCAGTTCATGAATTAAAGTACTAAATCATGTCGCGCCGCTTCCAACTGACTTGGAACGTATTCATCAATAGACTAAGAAGATTGGGACAATGTTAATGAAAGTTTGTGTTTGGAAAAACCCTCAACAATTTTGCTTTGGTAAAAAAACTCCTTGTAAGTTACAAAGTCAATTGTGAGCGTTCAAGGTGATGAAGTATATTGTGTGCGTTTAATTTTCTGTGAAGCATTAAACTCTTATAAAAGAATGATTACAATATTTGCATATTATGTACTATAAATTGAAACTTCAAGGATTAATTACTGCTGTAAATTATAGTTATATGTCAAAATGTAACCAAATTATATGATGACAAAAACACAACTCAACGCCAAAACTCACAATGTTACTTTAAAGTTAGAAGGGAATGAATAAGGTATACGGTAAGTACCAACCTACCTATATTCATTAAAAAAATCAAACCCATGCACAAATAGGCCAATCAAAATATGCATAAAATAGCCTTATGTTTGTATTTTTGAAAGAAAGTATAAATATATACTGAGATTAATAAATAAAATACATTATTACTCTTGCAAGATGCAATTTAATACAATAGTAAATTGTAAGCAGAAAATTTATGGTCGGAAGGGACGGTTGCAGAACGTTGGCTGGATGTCGCCTCTGTTTATAAAAAGCTTTAGGTCCGCAAAGGCTAATTAGAACGGATTTAATTGTCTTAAAGCTGGACATAATTCAGGCTTTAATCACAATTATTCTGGCTTTTGTTTCATTTTTATTTTACGTTTCATTTGTTAGAGTTTACGGCTGTAATGTCGTTTTGCTTTAGTAGTTGGACCATTAAGTACCGCTGTTACGTAAGTAGTAAAATATGAAGGCCGCGCGATTTAAAATAGTTGGCAAGATCGTAAAATGTTAAGAGCTCAGAAACTATTATACGGAAGCGAACTTAAACGACAAATACTTGTAGGGTAGTAGGTCACCCCTGTTTTTAAATTCTAACATAAATTAGAATGAATTGAAAAATATCAAAGAAAACATATAAAAATAATCATAAATCGCATAAAAGCACCCATACAAGCTTTGCTCAGTTTGGGGCTAGGTAGATTTGTGTAACTTCTCTAAACATTTACTTTTTTTTACTAGCTAATTTTCATCATTTTACGGATCCACCCAAGTTTCAAGTGTGTTATACCTACAATTTTCAATGCATTTCATAACCGACATATTATTCTAATTTCATAAATAGGCATCGTAGTTTTTATCGCATGGTAAGACTAATAGCGATCTGTGGAGTCGACATTAGCAATAAAATTCAACTCATATTCATACTCATACTCATTCACTTATTTAATTAGTCATTTTAATTTTACAAGGACAAGAATTATTGTAAACGATCGTTTAATTTTATCTTTCAGGACATAAATATTACTAATGAAAAACAATTACCTTTTTTATGTATTGATTAATTTACATTCATATTATTTTTACCTCTTTTATAATACAATTAATATAATCAATACAAAAAATAGTAAATATTCTTATTTGTATTATTTATAGGTATATTCAAAGACAAAATTAAAATATAGTTTATAACTCGTCAAAGTTCTAGTTCTTGGTTATAAAATTAAAATCACTTATTAAATAGATGAATGAGTATGAGTATGAATATGGATTGAATTTTATTGCTATTGTCGACTCCATAGCTCGCTTTTAGTCTTACCATGCGATAAAAACTCCGATGCCTATTCATAAACTACACGATCGAATGTCAAACTACACTTGAGCGCGAGTGGGAAGCTTGCATTATTTATTGTGAAAATGACTACACCTCCGAAACTATTCATTACACGTTATCTTGTCTGAATAATACTTACATTATTCGCCTTACATTATTTGCGGCGACATTCAGTAGTGTTATCGGAGGGAAGTGAATAATTCAAACAAATAGTTGCCTATTACGTTGGGTGCGTATGAAACTTTGCCTCCGATAAAGTTTATCACGGCGCGGCGTATAAAATAATGTCAACACGATCCTCATATTTTGTGATCGGATGATAATGACATGACACTACTTCAGTATACGCATTTTCTTATAGAAAAAAAATAAGCTTACAACATATGGTCGCACGAATATGACCTACTTTTTTTCGAAACTATATGTATGTACCTACTTAGTCAGGTCATAAGTTTTGTCTCAAAGGTTTTTATTGATAAAAAAAAATAGGCGTGCAGATTCCTTATCATATATGCACACCGTTTAAAAACGTTTAATGGTGAATAATTTACAATATAACTTTAAGTAATTTGCTGCGGCAGTTTTGCATAATTAACTAGGAAACATAGCTAGGCAATATTCGGAAAATTCATAAAAAAATACGTCAAAAAATTCGCTACACGTTTAAGGTGATTTTGGTCACTATTTATTAATTTTTCTTTTTGAAATGCTTTAATCTTGCATAATTGCTACTGTAACATGTTTTACAAAATCTATTTGTTATATGGGAGTCAAATCTAAGCGTGATATTGAAAAGTACTCTTAGTTTGAAGGGTATTTATCTAAAGTAAATACTTGTCTAATAACTAAATGCTGGTACAGACTTGTCGGACAAAAAAAAGTGTAGTTTCATACAAATAAACAATTGTATTTTATTAATGTGACACTGATTTTTACTCCCTTTTGTAAAGTATAATTTTTCACAATCCAGCCGCGTATTCGCGTCTAATCCTAAAGAAAATAAATTGCGAATAAATACGTGACCTAAATTTAAAACAAATTATATTACGTTTGGATAAGTACAAAACAACTAGACTTAAATCGACCGGGATATAAACCGTGATTACCGGGATATAAAAACAATATACAACATAAAACAATATAAAAGGTAATTACGGTTTCCATCCCGGTCGATTGAAGTCTAGTGAAACTAACCGTGAATCATTCAAAATTAATAAGTACAAAACAAGCTTTCAAATCATGGCTATAGTTTATTATTAAATCGTTGTATTACATTTTATCAGTTAAAACCTTTGTGACAGAACTTATGACCTGATTAGTTATTTAAATCACTGAATTTAAACCTAACCCAAATTGTAATTTCTCAAAGTAGTCCCACTTTACTTTGTAAACTTCGAAGCTCTCGTACTCGCGACTTACCTCTCTTGAATATCAAATGCCGTAATAAGAATCAAGGAACTTGTTACTGTCCATAAGGAACAGTGAGAAACTCGTGATATCTTGAGAGCATATTCACCACTTTCCGTATCGTAAGAACGTCACTCAAATATTCATGAGTAGTGCACATAAGGGCCAAGGTTTGCTTCACTTACTGAACAAACGAATACAAGCAGAAGTATCCATCTGAAGCCCTTATCACATTGTAATAAGGACTAAGTTTAGTCAGTTCATTGTGATGATGGAACGAAGGACACCTTACAAGGGGAGTATAACTAATGCATCCACTTTTTCTATTTCCCGCAAACAAACATCACAGAGCTTTCAACTTTGAATGGTAATTCAATTTCACATTTCATCTTTTATCTGCGAACACTCTGGAAAATTATTTTGAATGCCTGATATTCTTTCATACGGAGGTAACACAGAAAATTCAACTAGTTTTAAAGGTCGGACAAGTTTAGTTTAGTTCGATTGTTCGATACAAGTTCGATTTGAACAATGCACAATAATACAACTGAAATCAAACTTAGAACTATATCCCGGCACTCTTGAGGTTAAGTACATTCTGATGGCAGCTACAGCGGCATTACTCTGCTGCGGCTCTGAAATTGCCATCTCCAAGTCACCTTTACTTAAACCGGCATTAGCTGTTTTATTAATGGTTCGTCAAAGGTAAATGATAATCTTTTACAAAATAATAAAACCCCAACTTACATACCGGCCTGACAATACCTCTAGGGGTGAACCGCATGAGATATTGCTAGACGTGTTTTTTACGACAATTTTCGTGGCCTACCATATTGCATGTGACATATAATCAGGCACGTCACCCCACATCGCAGGGGCTTGCGGGAAGTTGTCTCTTCAAGATTCAGCCCGGCGGCGGCTACGACTCAGGTGTTGGATTACTTCGTTGCAACTCCCTCGGGAGATTCGGAACGCGGATCACCGCTGGTACAGGCACAGGCTGGTACTATTTTATAGGTAAGCTCTAAAATGTTCATGACGTAAGAGTCGTTAGCATTTGTTAGGGTTTTGGTATTAGCATGATACATGATAAGATTTATGGCTTTTTGTAACGGGCTAACTATGATTTAAAGCCAGAATATAGTGTTGTGTTCAGCACCTACGCATCAAAGGAAGGTCAGTGGACCTTAAGGGCTATAGATTTGATTCCCATATGTAAATATGTTCAACAAAAATGGGAAAAAATATTATTATTGTATTTTTTACAAAAATTATTAATCATTTAAGTTTTTTTAGAAATTTCTACAAGACCAAGCTGAAAGTAATCTTTTGACAAATAATCCCTTAGTCGAATGGACTGAGACTCGCTGGTTTTATTTTTTTGTTGTAAACTGAATGTTAAAGTATTTTTATATATATCATATCATGCTGCAGTGCACAGTAAGGCTGGCTTTTATTTTGATTACTTGTGTTAAATTAACTTTTAAAACATAAAATTATCCTTTGCAACGGTCGCCTTACGTAGAGTATATTAAAATGTATAAACTCCAAACGAAACCAAGAACAGTCTCGTTTTAATAGCAACGTTATCCCGTGATAAACATAAAAGAAACAAAAGATAGTTTTCTTTTTTGCAGATGGTATCTAGAATTCCAGGTGTATTTTTAATGGCGGTGCACCCGCAGCAGCAAAATCCGTTCTAAGCCAACTTAGCTCCACGGCCAACAATACTATAAGGATTTAATTATTGTCAAACTGTTTTAAAGTAACAATGGTGGGATTAGCAAATGTCCGCTGTTCGCTGAATGGCTTTAGTGGAGTGTGCGGTGCTGTCGCCGTTGATGCGTCTGGCCGTGTTTGAATGAGTCTAAATACTCTAAATGTTGCGGGTGCATGGTTTAATGTTAAAGCCATAATTATTGTAGGTTATACAATATTTGGTTTGGCCTAGTGGGTAGTGACCCTGCCTACGAAGCCGATGGTCCCGGGTTCAAATCCTGTTAAGGGCATTTATTCGTGTGATGAGCATGGATATTTGTTCCTGAGTCATGGGTGTTTTCTATGTATTTAAGTATTTATAGATATTTATATATTATATATATCGTTGTCTAAGTACCCTCCTTCGTTGCCTTATTAAGCTTACTGTGGGACTTAGTCAATTTGTGTAATAATGTCCTATAATATTTATTTATTATTTATTTATGTCACATATGAATTGAATACAAAACATTTATCTTTGTAAACCTGTGGTGGTCGCATATAATTAAAGGTTTGTGTATGAACATAATATTAGAGCCGAAATATTTGTATGATAGGTACATTATATTGGTTTTAACTGTTTTAAGCACGTTCAACGTACTTATTTTCTAAGATAATGTAGAGAAATTGTAATGTAAAGAAATTAGAATGAGTATAAGTTTTAAGTACCAAAATACTCGCTCTATTTTCTTTGTCTGACAATTTTTAGCAAAGTAAATGAGTACCAGACATATACGTACAGGCCACTTGCGAGATCCCCGGTTGCAGCACTGTTACAGTTTAACCCTATAACAGGTTGATTTATGAGACGTGAGCAGGGCCAAGCCTACACAATCAGTAAATGTTAATGAATCGTTCACCTTTGTATTTAAGTAAAACAATCACGCTTTTTTCTGTTATCTAACTTTTTTAAAGGACAAATTTGATTATCTACAATCATGGACACCCTACAACACTTAATTAACAAAGATAAAACCTCTTTAACCGTTATGACAGCGGTTTGATTACGAAGAAAATAAAATGTCACACTTGAGTGAGATACGATTTTCCAAAAGTAACCAGACTCCGATGACAATCAATTTGTCATTTGTTATGGATGAAACAAAGAGGGAGACCATAAATGTCTTACTTAGAATAAATCAAAATATTTTGAACAGTAAAAATTAAATTAACGTTAATCTCACAAATACTGGTACCAAACAGTTGCTTACATATTACTGAATACGCAGGCTTGATCCCTGCTCACGTCTACTGAATCACCCTGTATAAACAGTAAACTGGCCTTAGTCAGTTGGCCAGCCCTGCTGGAACGCGGAAATGGCCCTTACTGTACTGTTTTTTTAGCTAGTTGAATACATAATAGAATTTAAACACTAAACTGTCGTGAGACATACTAACATTAAACTAATTCTACGGTTTACACTCACGTGTTTTTAGTCACTCGCCTAGGCTCTCCGACACATGTCGCGCCAGTGACTAAAAACACGTGAGTGTAAACCGTAATAGTACATTACGATACAAGTGCGAAAAATAGGAAATTCGAAACGAGTGGCGATAAATTAAAACACGACCGAAGGGAGTGTTTTAAATCGACACGAGTTGCGAATTACCTATTCGCACATGTATCGTACAACGTTTTACAGTACATATGGCCCTTTAAATGTTCGACACAGTAACGTAATATGCTACTTCTCGCACTAGTGCTATAAAGTAGCCCCATATGTACTGTAAAATACTTTAGATTACTCGTTCCTTATTAAAAATATTAAAGATGAATTGAAGTGTCTGAGGAAGTAGCTTATAGTAATTACACGTTATATAATGACCTCACAAAATTACTACGAGTATTTATAATTTGATTTAAAAATGAGTTCAGTTTTTTTTTTTTTAATACTACGTCGGTGGCAAACAAGCATACGGCCCGCCTGATGGTAAGCAGTCTCCGTAGCCTATGTACGCCTGCAACTCCAGAGGAGTTACATGCGCGTTGCCGACCCTAAATCCCAACGCCCTCGTTGAGCTCTGGCAACCTTACTCACCGGCAGGAACACAACACTATGAGTAGGGTCTAATGTTATTTGGTTTTCTGTAAGGTGGAGGTACTTCCCCAGTTGGGCTCTGCTCTAGATCTGGAATGACATCCACTGGCTGAGCCCTACCACACAAAGCGAGATGAAATTCACAATGCCCATACCTCTCTCAGTCTCAAAAAATATCGGGAGCTGTAAATAGCTCCAAGCCGTTGCTTGCGAATGTGTATACAAATATTTTGCGACAATAGCGATACATACCAAACCAACTTGCAGTGATTGATAAGCAGGGTAAATAGCTGAAATGTTCATTTTGAGCTAGCCCAAACATTTTCCAAGTACATACAACTCAGCGGTACGGCACGCGAATCATCTGGGTACACGGCAATGTATCGGGCCAAGTTCGAACAAAACCCGTACTGAAGGGAGAGCAAGTGGACACTGTTACAGTCTCGACACTTATATGCTTAGTTATTAATATATTTAGGTTTTTTGTTTAAATATCTTTAGGTCGTATATGGGTCGTATATTATCTTAACAGTCTCTAAAAAAACAGGGCTAGGTATTTCAATATCCCACTAGACCATAAAACTTCCCAGACTATTTATTTATGATGATTTATGTTTACCTGAGCTCTGGGCTCCATACCATGAATCAAGCTTTTATGAAACGGCCCCAAAATGCACTTTGTAATAGCTTGCAATTTGTCCACCATATAAAGACTAGGTTATTTTAATAGCGCGGAGAACTTGGCCTTTTTTATGCATGTGTGTTTTAGTGGGACTCAGATTACGGTAGGTACCGGATAGATATTGCTCGGCGAGATTTTCGGTACCGCACCGGTGTGAATTTGCGCACATTCATTTCAACCACCAACCCGTTGTATTGCATTGCATTGTTACTACGGTTGCAAACAGATAATAAATTCGGGATTTGGTACCATCTGGCTGCCTGTTGGTGCTGAAAAGTGATCCAAACGTGGCCTAGCTGACATCCTTTGTGAATTACGGCATTTATTTAAAACTGGTTTTTATCTCAAACGATAAACTCGGATTGGACTGAACGAAATGCACCCGTTATTTTCGGTTGGTAGAATCAGTGTTGGCTTCAATGTTTGGTCTTATTGGGTCATTCCACAATGAGAGAAAAGCGATCAATATTTATGTAATTTTCATGTCACTGTTTATGTTGTCCTTGTGAAAAGTCCTTGATGCGTTTTTACAGTTGTGTTATTAGGTATTATCACATTTCAAATACCTAGGTAATGATTTTCTAGGACAATAACAATATCTTCTGTACTTCAGAACTAGGTTCCTACCATCATACCATATCATATGAATACCTAGGTATTCATTACTTGAACAAATTTACAAGTAAGTATCTCACGACACGATTTGTTCCTAGTGTTCATAATTGTTAGCATTTTATTAATGATACTTATACGGTGTTGTTTGTAGTTAATTAGCCTTTTTACAAGTTCCTTACCGCAAAGGTTTTTTTTATGTAAAAAAAATCTAAATAAAAAAGGCATTACTAGAAAAAAAAAAATATGTTTTATGCATACAAGCACGAAACACTGTGACTTTTTACGACGGTAACAATTTTAAAGTTAAATAAAATCTACATTTCAGCGGTACAGTTGACAACCCTCCACGTGAATCACCTTGCATCTAAAGTAGGTTTTATCACCCCCCTCGAGTCATGACGCCGAGACGTCCACTGACGCAAACATCAAATAAAGTTGTTTCACTCAGTTATCTAAATGTGTGGGGCTAGGGTGCATTAATGATCTTCCTTGCCCGCTGCAAACACTTGTACGTACTCTGGCGGTTTTCCTCATCCAAGTTTTGTTCGTAATGGTGTTTGGTTTGAAAACTTCTTGTGATGACATTTTTAGATGATTGGGTTCTGGAGATGATCTCACATGGGGGAATGAAGTAAAATGCATTAGGTTTTGGCTACTCTCACACACACTCAAGTTTATTATAGCAGGTACTAGAAGTAGGGTCAGTCCGGGGCCATTGTTTTTTTGAAACGTGTTTAAAAAACTAGATTATATGTTATCAAAGAAATACATATTTGAACAAACCTACAAGCGTATATTTTGCAACAAAATCAGATATCATCATTATTTCAAGGCAATAGCATCACCACCATGTAAAATATAAACGCTTTAAAAATGTTTTCACTACTCAAAACAATTAATAAGGATTTTAAGTCCTTTTTCATTTTTTTCGCCATAATTTTGGTCATTTCATTGCTCCCCAGTAAGATGTGAAGCGTAACGAATAAAAAGTAGGGTAGTGTAGTCATCAGAACCACGACATATGTCGATGGGCCGTCTCGCCCTTATGGCCATCTACCTTGAAATTACCTACATAATAAGAGGCAATATATATATATATATATATGAGTTTGTCTGTTCCAATAGTTCTTCAACCCACATTTGAAATAAAAATTTGCTGTTGTCTGTTCCAATAGTTCTTCAACCCACATTTGAAATAAAAATTTGCTGTGACAGACGGAAAGACAGATGCACGAGTGATCCTATAAGGATTCCGTTTTTTCCTTTTGAGATACGGAACCCTAAAAAGACTATGATCACTATCATTATCATCAGATGTTTTAGATTTAAAATAGTAGTTTACAAAGGCGCGTTTGGCGGAGCGTGCAACGTGGCGTTAAGCTTCCAACTTTTCCAAGAAATACAAAGGCTTTTCAAAGGGAAGCAGCGCACACTGAGACTGCTCGCGTACGTTTGCATTTGTTTAACGTAGACGACGAGCTACAAGTCACGCTGCCCGCTGGTCGCGTCGCTCGAGCGTCCACTCAGTTTGCATACTTTAAAATTGGTTAACTACCACAAGTAACTACAGTATGCTAGCAAAATAACATTGTCATTATAGCACTTCACATTCTCTGTGGGTAGCCAAATATGTATCCTCGAAAAAGAAGCCTTTCCCTGCTTTCCTAAAGATTTCTTTGTTAAACGTACCTTTTTCCTCGAAACGCGTTTAACTAACTAAATAATTATGTAGTAGAATCACACACCGCAAAGGTCCATGCATACTATTCGCAGGCAGTTGGAGTAGAGATAATGTCGTGATAAACGCGTGTAAAGCGACTGCGGTTGGACCGGCCACAGAGTTCGGACCTGTGCGAATGGCGTGACGGACTGCACCTGAGGATTGTTTAGCACCCGCACAACTAAATGTGGGGGATTTAAGTTTTAATGATTTCTTGCGGTAATTTAAAATTTAAGTCATTGGGATGAACTGGTCGCTCTTGTAGCACCTGACGTGAACATGCAGTGAACGAGGGATAATGATGCCTCGCGCAGCATTTAAGTAGACCAAGTCTACTTAAATGCTGCCTATAGGTACCTATATTGTAAGTAACTAGCTATGTATAAAATCAATAAAATATTATTTAGGGATTACCATCACTACAAAACACCGATGAAAACGCAAACTAAAATCATCCTGGCTGTCGCTGTCGATCTTTGTTCTCGTATAACCTAATATTTTAAAGACTACTAAGTAGGTATATCCATTTTATAGTTTTTATTTATTATTATTGAGCGCTTCGTTAACTGTCTTTGAATCGTTAAATGGTTGAAATGTATAATGAACAGGGCATTACAAACCTCAACTTAATGCAAAAATGAGGTAAAAAGTCTGCTCTTATCCCAACAAAGTTCTGCACATAACTCCGGCGCATAATGCTGCTCTCCAGCTGCAAATGCATCGCGCTCGATAGCCTATTTCCATCCAAACCCGACCATTCTGCATACAGACAATTGTTCTTAAAGCACCCAGTCACTTAAAACGTCCCACTTTGTGCACAAAGGGACTTTTACCAGCAAACTTTGAATATGTTGCGGCATTTTTTACAGTTTGATGTAAATGCAGTCTGATGTTAGACGTTGGCTTTGTTCGTTTCGTATTACATCATTTTAAATTGGTCAGTTTTAGGTATTCGAAGTTACAATCTTTTATCATGGAGCTTATATGTTTATGTCGACAATATTGAAGGAGTCTATATTGTAACCACAGTAATTCCTGATTAACATTTCTAATCTCATTAATAATGAAATAAAAGGTTTCTATATGTAAAATTGATGTTTAAATTATTTTTGCATTATGATAACGTAAAATTTACTGAATAACACTGAGACATTACATATACATAATCAACAGTCCCGTTTACACAGGTATGTATTATTTAAAAATTTACTACTTATCTGATAATTTATATTAAGATTAAATATTTAAAAACAAATTAGGTAGCTAGGCTTAGGTATTATATTTAGCCAGTAGCCATGTTTTCCTCAACCGCTGTTCGCTGGTATTCTATATTTAGTTAACATAGGTATTAATGTTGGTGTCGGTCGGGTTGCGGGTTGCTGCCAAAAGCATTGTTACAGCCGGTCCCCATTCACGCCAGTCAGCAAACGGGTCGCGTAAAAACATTCAAATTAGACCATTGTGAGGAGTTTTTCCTTGGAAGCGTTGGTTTAAATGATAAATAGGATTACAGAACAGTCAAGGTTGAAATAAGAGAGTTCTTATACTGGTTTGTCTTTTATAATATATGCTGCTTACATTAGTATTGAAATCAATAGATACTGGGATTAGTGGGATGTGTTCCACCTCACTAGAGTGATAGGTCATTCATGACACACTGTGGAACGACGCAAAATTTTGGTTTATCGACGATAGCTTTTTTCGGCCTTACAAAAATTCATGATATTTTATTAATAAAATAATCATGATAATTTAGTAAAGATTTCGGGAATCGGTTCAGCACTATTCCTCCTAAATTTTACGTTTCTTTGTCAACACCATAATCCGTTGTCATCGAAAAACAGAAACTTTCCATGTCCAACCACAAGTATGATGTTATTTCACAATATGATATGGGTCACTTACTTCTTAGCCTCCTCTACAGTGCTTTTCCATTTGCTCCGGTCCTTTGCCTCGTTCCTCTAATTTGTGGACTTTCCCATTTTTTGAAGATCCTCTTCCACGCAGTCTATCCACCGCCCCATCTTGTGCTCAGGTGTTTATATCCAAGGAGTTTATGGTATGAGTAAAAGCACTTGTTATTTGTTACCAACCATTATGCGAGCCTTTATTTCTTCTTCAGTGTTGTTTTAGAAAGTAGTTTAGTTTCTAAGTACTTGAAGGTACCAATTTCCTCGACGATGGCTACTGTATTTAATTTTAAATTTCCGTGCACAATTACAAAAAAAAATTGAACAGTTGTCTCTCTCTGATTTTTGAGTTTTAAACTTAAAACTGTTATGGACTTAGTTTGTCAGCTGTCGAAATTTCACAGAAATTTAACAGTTGAAAGATCAAATCCATAACAAATTCATAATAAGAAATTAAAATCACAATTGGGTTCCTAGATAAATTCAAAGTAAAGAAAACGCGTAATACAAATACACTACAAATAAAATGTGTTGCAGAAATTACTTTTCTTCCGAGACGTTTTCACAACTTAACATTACAGACAGAAGAAATTCATTGCTTATTTACAAGTGGTCCATTGAACAAGTCGCTTGCATTTTCCGACTTAATGCGGGAGCGGTGCATTAGCTCTCAACGGGTACGTACGGGCATGTAATCGTATTTGCATTATAAATTTGTTCCTACACCTAATGGAATTCTACTACCACGGATAAAATGCAGTCCAATACGATCGAGTGGCAAGGGCAAGACGCAAAATACCTACTTACTTCTCTGTAAATTTGTTCAGGTATGAAGAAGTACGGAAATACAGAAGGTAAACTACCTTACTTCGTAGAGAAAGATCCACTGTACTACATAATCAATATCTGAAATGTGATGATTCTTCCTTAATGAAGAGAATACAGAGATATATTCTAAAGGTGAATTTTATTTATTACTTTTCTATTAACATATTTTTTGAAAATACGAGTACATTACCATGCGTGGCGTATATTCAAGCATGTAACTATTTATTACTTATGTATTTAAGCAGAAACTATAACCTCTTACCTTGCAATGTTACATTACATTTCTTCTTAAGTTGTAAACTATAACAAACTGAGCTATCTACTAGCGCTACTTTAAAACCTCTATTTAGTTTAGAAATGTAATGTAAAAAAAATGCACTTAAAACAATGAAGAAATTATTTTGTCAAGCAAAAGATTTCCATTGTAGGTGGTGTTTGCAAATACATGAGGCATATTAGATTACAAAGTTAATAGTTTTTGATAATTATGTTATCAACAAGCCTTTACAGGGCAGTTTGTCGTGTCGCACGACAAAGGCTTCAATAGTAGTGTGAATCCAGGCTTTAAATCGCCCAAGCGGCCACCTATCGACACCAATCTGCGTGGCAATTACCTGGCAACCGGGCTTGTGGCACTGCTATAAAACCGTTTTACTGCTTAAGTGGCCGGCTTCAACATAACACTGGATTTTCAGGTATTCTTTGAGCAATTACTCAGTAATCATTAAAGGGTAAGCTTTTTACATTTGCAAATGTTTATGGCGCCCTGTAATTATTCCGTGGAACGAGCCTCGTAAATAAGCCGGGATGAGCGTGGCCTGTATAAATCATTCGCCGTGAATCCAGCTTAATTCGTGGATAGAAGAACAAAGCCCACAGAAATAAATATACATGGAGGCAGCAGTGGAAAATTAGAAGCTTCCGCGCCGAAACAGTTATTTTCCATTTGCGGCGATAAATTATCGAATTCTTTAAATAGCGTTTTATTTGGTCGGGCCAGGACTTAAATATGGTTAAGTAAATTAATCAACGCCGGCATATACTCGTACTTATTGTTAAAAAAAAAAGTAGGTACGCAAACGATCAATGAACTCCTGACGGTAAAATGTATGGATCTTACAAAATTCTCGCTATTTTCCAGTTCATATACTATTACAAATATATCAATCAAATTATTTTTGAGAAAATAATTTACTTTGTGTTGTTTCAAGTAGAAACTATATACATTATCATAAACTGAAATAGATATCACATACGAAACAGAAAGTAAGCGAGGCCTCCAGGGCCCCCTTATATCTGCATATATGATAAAACAAATTAAGTTGCAATACAACGTGGAAATGCTGCCAGCATCTACGGCACCATGCCGCAGGGGAATAGTTTATATTATTTATTTTAAGATTAGTTTTATTTATTTCTGGATTTTGATTTTAAGTTTTATAGGTTATATAATTTTATTTTATAAATAAAATTGTTATTTTAAATAAAACATTCTTTTTCGTATACGTATATGATTTTATTTCAATATAATTGTGAAAAGTAAAAAAAAAAAACTAAAATACTTATATAGTTTTAGCTTTTGATTTTGGTCACGTGGGTATTACTTTTCTTGCAATATCTTTGGTAACAGCAATGCAAACACTTGTTTAAAAGACAAGAAATACGAGCTTCCTTTAAATGTCACTGGTTAGTTAGGAAGAGGACCCGATAAGTGGCAGGATCCATAGTGAATGCTCACCGGACTGCTAAAATCAATGGTTCTTGTATGAAAAAGGGCTCAATCAGCAGGGCTCGACAGCCCGTTTGATATTCTCGAATCGTAGGCATTTGCACAAAAGAAAATTGGTCAAGCATTATATGTCCACTACGCTGACTCGTCCCATTGTTCAATTGAAGCAAGCTTTGCTCAAAGATATGTACACTTCGGTACGCTCAAAGATTTCTTCTGAAACCCTTTAGCAACACAAAAGTTCGAGTTGAGGCGCTGATTGAATTATTCCCTTCATATGCTCGGTTGGGCAATAATGCGGAGGATCAAGATTGGTTTAGGCCGTCAGTATAAGTTTTTTACATTAGATCTCATGAATTATTAAAATTGGTTAGATACTCGTATTTAAGTAGCTACTGTATGTAGTTTATCATACAGTATTTTACTATGAATTCCGTCATAAATACAAATAAATATCACAAATATAAAACAAAAAAAATAATAATAATAATATTACAAATATATATTTTTAAGTGCTAAAAAATATTTGTCGGACAGTATAACTTATAAGAGTGATTTATTTTTTTGTCATTATAAAGATGATCTTTAATCTGGTGTGATTATATCCGTCTCACTAATGCAGCCGGCCGATAGGTACCTATACACGTAGCACTTACAACATTTTCTATTGAATAATATTAATCAAAAAACTAACTACTTAGTATATGGATAATTCCATAATCCAATTTTGAAGTAAGTAAACATACCTATCCATTTTAAGTATATATATATATACAGGTAGGCAGACGAAGAATGCGTTCTTTTTTTTGTTATCCGAGAATTGACAAATTGCAAGTTTCAGAAAATAATTAATGACGCACCTGAATAAGTATGGCAATTTTTAAATACACAGCACAACAATAGAGACCTAATGAATAGCTTCAATTGTGCCTGAACCATATTGTCGCAAAACGGTATTTTCTGAAAAACTATCAAAGCTCCACGGCTTAACAAAGGGGCAAGAAAGGTTAACCCTCAGCTTACCACACACATAAAAGAAAATTAATAATGTGGAAGTGCAAACCATATTTACTAGCTTCTTGTTCGTGATCAGAATAGCTCCCCAAAATAAGTGAAAACGAATTGAACACTGAAAATACGCCATCTGAAAGTCTACCTGTAATGCATACTATCTTCCTCATCTTGATACTTCAGTATTTTTGAAAAGAAAGATAAAATCAAACTCGTATTAGTTGAAAAACAACCCAATAGTAGTATGGTCAGTATTGTAGGTAAGTAGTTCTGTTATTTGAAAAGTAAATTAGTAGAAAGAAATAGTTATTTACAGTATATATGGTACTACTTTACCGCACTAGTGAGATAATTGGCGCATTACGTAACTATGTCGAAAATTTAAAGGGCTGTGTAAAATGTACTGTAAAATGTTGTACGATACATGTGCGAATAGGCAATTTGCAACTCGTGTTGATTTAATGTACTATTACGATACAAGTGCAGAAAATAGGAAATTCGCAACGAGTGGTGATAAATTGAAACACGACCGAAGGGAGTGTTTTAAATCGACACGAGTGCGGGAAAGTACCACCATATGTATTGTAATAGTACAGTCAGCATCAAAAGTAGCGGATCAAATAACGCTTCATAAGTATCTACCATTCTGTAACAGCTTAACAAAAAGTGATGTCTTTTATATAGAACAACCAAAACTGTAAAAGATATATTTTTAAACGCGAATTTTAGAAAATTATCTACATTTGGAAAAGTTATACGGAATATCAGATACTTTTGGCGCGTTGCTTCATCAGCTACTTTTGATGCTGACTGTACATTACGATACAAGTGCGAAAAATAGGAAATTCGAATCGAGTAGCGATAAATTAAAACACGACCGAAGGGAGTGTTTTAAATCGACACGAGGTGCGAATTACCTATTCGCACATGTATCGTACAACGATTTATAGTACATATGGCCCTTTAATTGTTCGACATAGTTACGTAATACGCTAATTTTCGCACTAGTGCGGTAAAGTAGCACCATATGTACTGTAAACTATATTTTGTACATAGTGTTATTATCTTACGACGAGTCAGAACCATGGCCTGTGTTGGTTATTGAGATCATCTGAGATTATGTACCGGGATTAACTTTTCAATCACCTATATTTTGTACCTACAAAAATGTTATGTACCTATATAATAATAGACTAGTAACCTTAAACTTAGTAACGAGTACACAGAGTCATGGCAGAAAGTATGAAGATAAATCCGCGAACTACTTTGCAATGCAATCTTGTTTGTAAATATAGATTTTTAGACAAAATTTCTCGAAGTATCAAGACACTTATATAGTAACATGATCTGGTGCAAGACTGCCCTGAATCCTGACAGGGGATTTCATTAGATGCAGCTTAGTCGGAGAGTGTAAACATCGGGGACGGAATCTCAGATATTTTCTTTCTGAGGGATTTTTTCGGCGTGTGCAAGGAATATTTATCACATAGGTATGTATAACATGTAGACGTTTCTTTTATTACGTTTCGTTTTAGACGTAATTTTATATAACTTTTCAATGCCTTTTCGGCTTTATTTCAATAATGTATCGAGTTTTTTGATAAAGATATTAAAATATATTGTAAAAGAACCTAATCTACAATATATAATGGTACATTCGTAAAAAATAACTTATCTATTAAATATAAACAAGTGCGAGTCGGACTCGCGCACCAAGAATTCTGTACCATTATCTATAAAAACCGCAAAAAAATCACATTTTTTGTATAGGAGCCCCCCTACATATTTATTTTATTCTGTTTTTTAGTATTTGTTGTTTTAGCGGCAATAGATATAATAGATATAGAGATTAGAGATACATCATCTGTAAAAAATTCAACTGTCTAACTATCAAGTTTCATGAGATACAGCCTGGTGACAGACGGACAGACGGACGGACGGTCGGACAGCGGAGTCTTAGTAATAGGATCCCGTTTTACCCTTTGGATATGGAACCCTGAAAACCCCCCGTTTTAAATGAATACGAGGGGCGTCTGAAAAGTTCTAAGCCTAAGGTATTTCGAGGTTATATATGCGTTTATGATACTGGCCACTAGAAAGGCCATTTAAAAACAAATTATTGAAAAGTTATCTATTCTGTTTCGAGATATTCAACGGAAAAGTACATCATGTGTGAATTACCAACGAATATTACGAATATTACGAAAATTGAGCACCATGCTGTATTTAAGTTTCTAACAAAAAGTGACAAATCACCGCAGTGTATTTTTGAGGAAATGGCTATTATTTACGGTGCTTCTTGGCCTTCTTATGCTACAGTCACAAAGTGGAGTCGCTTATTTAAACTCGAACGGGAATCGATCGAAGACGACCCTCAGGGCGGCCAATATCGGTAGTGACCGGAGAAAACGTAGCAAAAGTCAAAAAGCTGGTATTAGAAGATAGAAGAATTATAGAAAAATTAAGGTTTGGCAAATAGCTGAAGTCTTAGGTATTAGTAAAGAAGAGTCGGAGAAATTTTACGTGAATATTTGTACATGAGTAAAGTCAGTGCTCGTTGGGCGCACGGCCTTCGATAAAGAACGTCGTGTTGAAACTTCCAGGGCGCTTTTAGAATTGTGCGAAGATGATTTAGATGAAGTTTGTTCCCGAATAGTAACTGTTGATGAAACATAGATCAAACAGTATGATCCGGAGTGTAGGTCTGAATCGATGCAGTGGATCGAAAAGGGTGAAAGGCCGCCGAAGAAATTTAAAGAGCAAAAGTCGGCCTCTAAGTTAATGGCTACGGTGTTTTGGAACTGTGATGGCAATCTTTTAATTGATTTTTTAGAAAAAGGCTCTACGATAAACGGAACTTATTATGCGAATCTAATAAGACAGGTGCGACAAGGCATAGTTGAGAAAAGGCGCGGTAAACTAAGGAAAGACATTTTGTTTTTGCAAGACAACGCACCCGTTCACACCGCTAATGTTGCGAGGCGTGCTCTGAAAGAAGTTGGTTTTGACGAAATTAACCACCCACCCCACAGCCCAGAAATATCCCCAAGCTATTATTTTCTATTCAATAATTTAAAGAAAGAGTTGAGGGGAAAGCGATTTATAAGTGACGAGCAGATGAAGGCGGCTGTACAGGAGCATTTTGAAGGGCAAGATAAAGAATATTTTTTAATGGCCTAAAAGCACTGTATAAAAAATGTGATAAATGCATTTAGTTACAAGGAGATTTTTGTAAATTGTTTTTTTTTCTATCTTAGGCTTAGAACTTTTCAGACGTCCCTCGTATGAATATTTCTAAAATATTCGCCGAATAAAACTTTATCTTTTTCAACTACACGGAAGCTTAAAAGATCAAAACAGCCTCTGTCATTGCCGTTGAAATTAAAGCATTTAGGTATCACTTACGTAATGCTCTCTTGCGTGAGAGTTCCATTAGACAACACAATTATGTTTTATTTGGTCATGTGAGGCTGCGACTGTCTTAAGACACAACATACAGGACGCAGTTCGTAATGCGACATGTGTCGGAAGATAGTAGCGATATTATTTCACGGTGGAAAATTCTTGTGTAGGTACTAGATTTTATAACTCTGGCATGCTGTAGGTAGGTACTCTGTGTCTTTATGACGACAATAGGCGTAAAACGCGTAGCCTTGATATCTGCGTTGTCGTACGATCTAAGGTTAGTATTTGCGATGTCGTTTTACTACTTTTACGACTACTTAGACCTCGACTTTGCGTCCGTAAACAGTAGCAGTAATTACGTACCTAGGAACAGGATGCGTATGTACACGAAAATCTAGCATGTACAATTTATACACGGTGTTTTTTTAAGTCCATTAATTTCCAGGGTACATTCCTGAGCTTAAATTAAGTAACATTCTCAAAGAAACCGATATTCTTGTTGACTCCATTTTTGAGGCCCCTAAGAGCGTGTACTTTCGCCTTAGGGTCTGTTTAAATGTTGGTAATTGTTTCGTATGAGTTTGAGTTTTTACATTTGCTACTAAACGCAAGTACTATCTGGGACGATCGATATTCGAAATGTCATGGATATGTCATAGTTTTCAATTGTTTGTTGGATTTAAATATAATGTCCGTAACCGTACCACAAAGTTAACGGAGTTAAAAAAAACACCTTGCATATGTTACATTTACACATTATACCACACGATTATTTAATACCATTGCGTAATGAATAGAGACCTATAACCCCCTCCCCAATAAAGAGTCAGTAGATTTTGACGTCTTCTAATTTTATTGGACCTACACAAAACGCGTGTCCCTGGCAGGTAATTATTAAAAATAAAATATTTGAGTACACCCAAGATGTGAAGAAGTTTAAACAGGACATATAAGTTTGTACCTACATTAATATCCTAGGAATCCTAAGATCATTCGTTATAATTATAATAGAAATGGTCGTTACCCCTTTCTTTCTGCACTATCAATCAGATAAAGACAATTGTTAAATTGAAAACACTTATCGCCACCCCCATTCGCGCGAATCGGTCGCATTTGTTTTATATGACAATGAAAAATGATGCCGGCCTTAGAACAATAACTTTAGTGAATGCCAGCAGTTCTTACATGTGTGTGTTATCACTTGATTTAACTTTGAACTTTGTGAGGTGGTTTATAGAGCTTTATTTACCGTGCGTAAGATATTGTGTTTTTCATATGAGTTTGTGTCTCATATAAAGAGTATCAAAGTTCAAATTGAATCAGCACAGACATCGGTAAAATTCCAGTTTTGTCAAGGTGTAGCAGTAAAGAGTGAAACCAATCTCGCGAAAGCGTAGGGGATGTCAAACAACGAAAGGAATCGAACTTTCCCGAAATGTGACAACAATTCTTTGATTTATGCATGATTGAACAACATAAGGGTAAAGTGAATTTATGACAATTATGTTTGAAATATAGTTACTCATGATCATATACGATTGTAGTTATATACAGTCAATATGGTTAGGTAACAGCTCACCGTTTGTTATTAAAATTTACCATAGAAATTAAAAATAAGTAATTAATACATGTAGGTGTGTTTATTTACTAAAGCTTTTTTAATATAAAAATGTAGTTAGTATGTACATAATATAATGTCAGTGTATATTCATTGAAAACAGTCACTATGAAGTTATGAAACCAGTTTTTCTTGGTTCTCACGGTAATATTGTAAACGCTTAATAGAAAACAAATGGATTTGGATTTGGAAGACCTTACGTATTATCCGTCAAAGTGCAATCAATATTTAAGGCCCAATTCGAACTTTAAGATACGTAAATTATTAGATCTAAATACGATATGGATCGATTATATCAGTCTCAAAAGTGACGTTATTTCAAACAAAAACATGTATCTTAAGAGGAAAGGGGACGGCCGTTTTTCCATACAAACATAGTCATCATTTTCCTCCGGATATTGACGTTATGGAAAATATTTTTGCATAACTTCATATTATTAACCATAGCTATGCACCTACGTTCAACTTTTTTACGTTACTACGTTAAAAAAAATGGCAGCGTAAAACATATTTCATACACATTTTAAAATGCTCTTAACTCTTATAATAATAAAAAATAAATAATAAATCAAACATAGGGGCATCAATAATGTCAATATCCAGAGAGGAAAATGAGGACTATGTTTGTATGAAAAGGCGATTTCGCGCATTTCCTCTACTTTCGTCTTAAATATCGAATCGGCCCGAATATAAACTTAAAATTTCGAAATAATAAGCAGGCTATTTTTGAAACTTTAATACCACTTCTTCCGCGCTATGCAGACACACATTATGATAATATTTAAACAGTTTAAAGCTTTCATTTTTCTCATTCAATTTCTGTAATGTTTTATTGCTAAATATGAAAACTTGATTATCTTTGAAGCGATCTGACGGGATCCAATTAGCGATACATTTGCGATACCGACGGCGGTGGTTAACGAAAACAAGGGAATATTATTATCGGAAGCTTCTGCCAAAAGCGTCGAGTTGGCGCCCTCGTTCTTAGCCGGAACAATGACTACTTTGTAGGGTCTAAACGAAGAACGGATGCCTTGTTAGAAAAATATTAAATATGAAAACAAAAAATATTACTATGATAATTCGCAAACCCATTATACTTACTTGCGTATTTTTTAAATGGTCTTTATGTTCCCACTCTCCTACCGCAAAAATAAATACGCAAATAATAATAAAATAAATAAATAAATAATAAATAATAATTTAAATCAGGCATAACCCATAAATATCAACCTTAAATATCAATAATAATGTTAAACACAACTATTACAATTTCGTAGAGCCTACCATGGACTAGGACAATACAATACCGCGTGAGCAATACATACACATTGATAAATTAAAATGGCTTTCTATTAACAACCCACCACCAAAAGAACAGAACTCGACACGTCTTTCGCCTTTCTACGAGGCATCCTCAGGAGATGCTGGAGATTTTGACGGTCTGATGTCCGACAACTGACACTCACCGACTGTGAGTCATGTAAAAATACGCAAGTAAGTATAACGGGTTAGCAGTAATTGACTAACATGTTATCTTTTCGTGGATTGGATTTCCTCAAAGTAACGCCTGATTCTATTCATTATTAGGAAAAATATGTTTTCTTGTCAACAACATATTTATTATGTTAACCACAGCTATGCCCCTACGTTTAACTATTTTAGATTTTTTGATTATTGTAAAAAATAGGAGCGAAAAACAGATTTCACACAATTTTATATTAATTATAAATTTAAAAAAAAGGGTTGCACCCCGGGAGTGCGGAAAAGTGAAAACTTGAATATTAACGTTGTGCATTTTTGATATTTTGGAGAAATTGAGTAGCAGTTTTATAAAAAGAGATAATTCTCTATTATACTTACGTAAATAAATTTGAGTGTGGAAGATATTTTGAAATGCGAATTTTAGTGTTAAGTAATATTATAACATATACAGAGTAATTCATGAGACGTGAGCAGGACTACAGCCTACACAATCAGTAAATGTTAATGAATCGTTCACCATCATATTAAGTAAAACAATCACGCTTCTTTTCTGTTATTTAACTTTTTGGTAAGGAAAAAATTGAGTATCTACAAACATGGACACCCAACAACACAAAGATACAATACAACACAATTAACAAAGATTGAACCTCCTTAACCGGTATGACAGCACTTTGATTATGAAGAAAATAAAACGTCACACTTGAATGAGATACGATTTTTCAAAAGTAACCAGGCTTCGATGACATTCAATTTGCACGTCACCATGATGTCACGTGTCCGTCTTACGAATTTTCAATCTGACGGTCACGTGACACCTGACGCCCTGACGCGAGTTTAACATTTTTCCCCATCAGACAACAGGGGCATAGCTGTGGTCTGTGGTTGATATACAACAAATGTGTCAAAATATTTTCAATAATGTTAATATCCAGTGAGGAAAAGAAGACAACGTTTGTATGAAAAGGTGATTTAGCGTGGGTCCTCCACTTTCGTCTTAAGATTCTTAATAATATTATAAATGCGATAGTAGCATTGTCTGTCTGTCTAATACCTCTTCACGCTTAAACCGCTAAACCGATTAAGATAAAATTTGGTATGGATATAGTTTGAGACCCGGGGAAGTACATAGTACTAGTATTTATCAATCAAATTATCAACATAATTCTACTCTACATAGATAAAGTCGTTGTAATAGTTGATACGAGTATTTAGGTACACTCTTCTCTGTATCGACTGACTTATTTGTTTATGAAATTCACAAGAAAAAAAAACATACTCGTATGACCTATTTGATTATTGAATAAATATTTGTCCATACCTATAGGTATTATAGAAAAAAATACATGATGAAAGTTTCGTTTCATAGCATTAATTTGTAACTATTCCTTTAATATGAAAAAATGGGTCAACCTGAGAATGTATTTATTTATTTTTGACGACCGATTTGGCCTAGTGGGTAGTGACCCTGCCTACGAATCGCATTTATTATTATTATTCCTGAGTCATGGGTGTTTTCTTTGTATTTATAAATATGTATATATTATATATATCGTTGTCTAACTACCCTCAACACAAGCCTTATTGAGCTTACTGTGGGACTTAGTCAATTTGTGTAATAATGTCCTTATAATATATAATTATAATAACGGTGCAACTATCATAACAGTTGCCCAATGCGATAGTGTAGCAAAGCAAATATAAACCTAGATACATATGTATGTAAATATAAAATTATTTCTAAGAAGTATAACATAATACAAACAGAATGAAAGTTAATAAGCTAAAAACTCGTATACACCTTCATAATGAGCTCTAGTCAGAATAAATCAAGAAGCATGCGCGTTTGTTTTGTACCACACTGTCGCCCAAAACAATGATTGCTAGGGGAGGAAATAAAAGGAGGAAACGGATGCATAGTCTTGTATTGTCTTACTGAATTTGCTGATGTCATTTATTAGCCACTAACATAAAACATTTTTATGGCAACTGATACAGTCGGGCGCCCCGATATAGTTGCCTCTCCGCTCTTTGCTGGAATAAGAGCCCGCAATTTATAGCTGCATATGAAATTGGCTTCTCTGACTCATATTTTCTTTTACAACCAATAAATAGATATAGTGCTAAAATAATGATTTTATTCGTTATTCATTCACTGAATTCCAATTTATAATATTTTGTTCTATTAATTCGTTTTTAAGGCATGTGTAATTAACTAATTACCGAACAAAAAAATCGGTTGTAGGTGTAGCAGATAATGATTGCTACAAAGAATTATTTTCATGAATGTCTTAGTTACACTTAAAGTATGTACTCGTAGGTACTTTTATGTGTATATAATATACTTAATTCATAGACTCTATTGTAGCTATTTCCTTCCGTGTCAGTCTCATATATTTATTTCACTTGTACAAAATAAACAGGCTTAGCGTTCATTACTCATATAAATAAATTCCTCTTTATATTCCTACAATTTCAATCAGGAAATGGTACCATAACACCTGGGGGTTATTTAATCTCCTCACTACACGCAGTTTCCATCCAATTAGTCGTTAGTGTAAGGGGTGATATTTCGAAAGCGCTGGAAACTATAGCAATCCGACGCAATAGTGAAAAGTCGACGTCGCGTGCGACTAGTGACAAGACGGCGACGTGCGCGGATAAGCAAGCAACCGCGACTCTGCCCCTTCCTCTACTAGGCATCATTTGTGTTGATACTTGGCCCTCTAAAGTATTTCCTCCTCTAGTAAAGCTTTTAGTGTCGGATTGGAAATAAAACGGAATAAGTACATTCCAAATATTATTTTGGTGTTTATAAATATTTTTTTACTGATTACCTGTACTAAAATTTACTTCTCTAATTAAGTGTGTACTAAATACACATGCTGTAATACTACCACGTGGAACAGAGATAACAGCAAAAGCCATATGTTACATTTAGAAATTCGTAGGTACAATTGTTTGAATATTTTCGAGGTGAGGCAGTATCACCATAATACTTACTTACATATATCTAAGTATATAAAATAGTCACGCTAAGAGTGTTAGAATTTGATAATTTCATGAAATGCTATTTTAAAATTGATCACTTCATTATATGGTTAGGTTAGATTTAACTTTTTCATCATGTGACCAACCAATCATTTAATTTGAAATTACCGGTTTTGGAAGTTTTGCTCCTGAAGCGTAGAAAATGGAGCCAAAACTATTAAACAACTTCTAAATTCTATTTATAATAATAAACCACATTTAAATATATTTATTTAATTCACATACCAGGCAAAAAAATTAAGCTTACTATATTGCATTGGGTATTTAGTTTTTATCATTGTGTTTAAGTACCTATTACTTACATAATTATAGCTAGGTTTCATAATACCCAAATTTTTATATAGGTAATGTAAAAATCCAATAAACGGGTGCGAAAATATAAAAATATTTTTCCATTTATTGCGTACGCATGGCGCGGCATTCAGCAATTCTAGTCCTTTACAAATGTGATTAAAAAGATGATAAAATTAAATTAAAACATTTTTTATGTTGGGTTCGCCCTTACAACATCAACACAGTATACAATTTATTGCATGTTCACGAGAAATTATACGCAAATGAAAATATTATAAAGTTAACGTGTTAAAAGCACATAACCATGAAATGTTTGCAAACAAGGGAAATTAAGATAATTATAATACTTGCTTGACCACTGATTTTATGTTGAAATATAAGGTGTAATTCATTGTTGACGTATAAATTGCTTAAAATAAAAATGTTCGCATGTCGATAATTGTCCAGTTACTTCATGTACTTGTTTAAGACGTTTAAGTATACAAAAAGCGCGTAAACTAACTAAATGTATATGATACTAAAATGTTAACATGACCCGTTTGACATTCATTTAATTCTGGGATTAGATAACGTGATTAGCGCTATGTAAATAGAATCTTCGCGCATCAAACGATACGAATTTCATAGGTAACAATACATATAAGACGATCTTTATATGTATACAGAATGTTTATTAAGTCGAGTCGCGGGGGGGGGGGGGGGGTGTGACTCCTCTAGAGTTACTGGCGTACATAGGCTACGGAGACTGCTTACCATCAGGCGGGTCGTATACTTGTTTGCCACCGACGTAGTATAAAAAAAACCCCGAAATCGGGAAAAAAATTTGGCTGTTTCATACATTTTGGCTGTCTGACTTTGACTTTTTCTATGGGAGAGTAATTTTTTTTTCGCGATGGGGGTTAGTCCCATAATAAAAGTATTCGCCCCATAAATTATTGCAGGTGACTAAATAAACATCCTGAATCATTGGGGGTCAAGAATATACTGGTTTGTTACATATGTCAGAATATGTTTATTATAAAGTATCAAGACTGTCTACTCAAAGTATTGGAGTATTTTTACTTGCGCTGCCGCTTGACGCCCCGACACGACAGTGCGTTTTCATTATATGCAGCTTAGTGACGAGAAGTAAATAAGACCCATATTGCCGACTCAGTTCTTCTCACGAATTCTATACGCGAGAGCTCACTCCGTATAATCCGCTTTTTACGATTCTAGACGTCTGAAGAATTTCAAATGAGAAAAATATAGTCAAGTTCTTTGCGAATCCGTGTTATGAACGCACGGTGAGTAGTATACCTAACTGGACACCCAATAGGGTGTTTGATTATTTTGATTATTAAGAATCGGCATTGCCATTCAGCGGGGGAATGTAGCCAGCATTATGGGCACCCTTCCGCACAGGGAACAGATTTTGGGGATTTTTTTTTGGTTAGTTTTTATTTAATTGTAATTTATTATATTAGTCAAATGTTAGATATTAAGACATTATTATTATTTTTATATTGCTAATATTATGTTTCTTTAATTATTTGAATAAAATGTTAATGTAGATTATTTTGTAATTTATTTATTGATTGAAAGTTCCACACGTTACTCGGACACGTAATATTTTAACTCCACAATTTTAAAATATGTACGAAAATATTATACTTACTTTTTTATAAATTGAGTTATTTAATAACACATTTTCGTTATTCATATTTTATTTTATCAAAATGATAAAGATTTATAGAAACTGTAACCAATTTGTGATCTTCCACGTTTCCCAGTTTGACATATCTCCCTACAATGGATTAGATTAGATTTGGATTACAAACGGCTTTTAAAACTATCTATTTACAGATATAAATTTACATAAATGTAACGCCATTATTGCACAAACACTACTGATATACAAATCATGATCACACTGTGTACGCTACTGACCCATAAATAAAGATTATCCGGACCTACACAAAAGTACCAACATAATTGAACTGATAACATAGGTTTACACTCACCTAGATTTTCAGCTGCAGCAACCATAATAGGCCAGGTAATAAAAGGGGCTGTAAGCCAGTAAGCTATGTTGTCATAGCTATTCTGGCCCTACATATTTCCTTTGGGACCTCCGACTTATGGAACGGGGACGCACCTATCACAAACCTGAACTTTAATAAAGAAAACGATTTTAGCTTCCATAAACAGGATTCTATTCGGGCCCCTTTGTGGCAATCTTGGTGAGTTATGGTTAGAGCAGAAAGAAGATAAGTATTTTATTTGGTTTTATTTGTGTGATATATAATTCCTGGAACGATGTAAAATAAACAATAGGTACCACCTCTACTACTTCCAAAAACAAACGCTTAATTGCGCTAAATTGTTACGTAGGTATGGCATTTAAAAAAGGGAATCGTTTTTCATCGTCATGATAAGTGGACGGACCACAATCAACGCAATGTCACAGACTCGTAATGTTCATCTCTTTTTCTTACTATTACAGTAGGTAAATATAGAGGATTCTAGTCTTATTCTCAGTTTATTAGTACCTACACTCGTTTACGTCATTTGCTTGGTTATGTGTAACGTGCTAACAGAAGTAGAAGTTATTTCTGAATATCAATCTAATGAGTCAGTGTACGAAAGCGTTAATAATCATAACGACATTTTAAACTTTTGACTGCCTTATATAAGCACTTATAAACGGAATATGTTCTTAACAGCTCTTAGCTTAGTAAAGCAATACCGGTACAGTAAGATATGTCGGCACTGCACTCTCGTAAAAACCGTAATTACTCAAGATATACCGTATAAGCGCTCGCAGTCATCAATCAAAACGACTGCTGCAGCGACGGTTTCATAAAGTTCACGGAAATATTTAGGTCGGAGTTAACAGTCGCTTAACGGTTGCTTTTTATAGGGCAAATGAAAGAGGATATCTCTCTTTTGAGCCAAACATATTCTGATTTTTAGGGTAAGGTAGGGTTAGTGATAGTAAAATTGTTTTGAACATAACCTGTAGAACCGTTGACTTTAAACAACTAACAGGTACCTACAAAGATTCATTCTACTCCTCAAAGAAAACTCCTCTTGTGCTCCCCGCTTTACTTGTAGGGGAGAGACCCTAAAAGATTCCTAATTTTTTTTTGCCATTTTGTTGACATGATTGGGTTATATTCCTATGTCAAATTGTAGTTTCCTAGCACTAACGGCCAGTGAGCTAAGCCAAGGACGGAAAGCCAGACGGACATGGAGAAACTTTCTCTCCCGAGCGTCGGTTTAAAAAAATTAAAAATAAATGTAATTCAGTGTAATACATAGAATCAGTCACTGCGTTTAAATTCCTATAGTCAGAGGCATCAGGTATACGTACGGTGCATCAGTATCGGCACCCTCGGCGATCATTTGTTACAGTCACGGCGCGGGATGAAAGCCGCGACACAAAACGTCTCGCTTCACGACTCACTAGCCAGGGGTATGGACAGCCCGCTCCTGATTGTGTAGGTACACTAGGCGCATTATTTTTATGGCTTATGAAGCACATATACAATTAGCACATATACTTCAAGTTATCTGATTTAGCTTGACTTACGCTAAAGGTTAAGTACGTTTTTTTTTTTTAATTTGTAATCTACTTACTAAAAGTACTTATTCATAACTAAACTTTCTTATTTCCGTTTTAATGGGACAATAATACGAAGTTGTTACGTAAATAGGTACATGATTTAGTCCTACGTAAAGAGCATAAAGTAATTAAAAATATTGGGCTATTTCAGGGTTTAATAAAAACCGGTTCCGAGCCCTGGATCTGACACTCGCCATCAAATAATCAAAGAAAGATGTTCTGCCGACACACATGCATTTTTTAACATTACAATTGTTAGTACAATTGTCATGTTTGGCTTAGCTAAGATAAAAGCTTTAATAAACGTAGTTACTTCATAAAACAAATTAAAATTACATATTAACGGGTTCTCAGTGATCGGGGTACTGGTAATACTGGTAGTTTAAGGTGACGTAATGACAACTTCATCTGCTTTACTGATGCAACATTACTGCTGCAGCCTTGACGCGGTCGCTAAATCAGATAATTTGGTTGATAAAATGAGCTGTAAGTTATTTTACAAAGCGATATCGCCGCTGCAGTCTCTGGCAGTTGACATTTGAATGTCAAATTTACACGGATCTTGTGTCAGCCGCTACTAGGCTGTGGTGTCATGTGTGATATTTGTATATGGTTTGTGGTGTTGTTGTGACGAATACTTGGCGCAATATACTCTTAAAATTATTGTAGCATATCTAACACACGTTAGTCTAAGTCGTAAGTGAATAGAAAACCTGAAGTGGATACCAGGCCCATTATTTGCTCTCAGTGCGTCGTCTTTTTCATGTATATATAACCGTATCGAAAATTCTTCGCATTTCTTTGGTGATTGTCCCCACGACTTTATCAGGACGTCGCCGATATCCGTTCCATTATGGCGCAGATAAAACTTTGATTTGATTCTGAACAACTTGTGTGGTATAACAAAAGACTAGATTTGCAACTTTCAATCGCCAACTTTTCTTTTAGCGAGTTCCCGAACGGAGATGATGAAGTCATTCTTTTTACTTTGGGAATATTTAACTCGTGGTTGGAAACTTTCTCTTAATATAACGTGGCGGTAAATTTTCTGAAATGAAACAGTGAACGTTAATGGATGGATTCGTGTTTAGAAGAATTGCTATATTTGGAACAAATACATACATGCATACAAACATACGGGTCAAACTGAGAATCTTATTATTTTTTTTGAAGGCGGTTAAAAATAGCTGACATGAGATAAAAACGAAAAGTTCTCTGTTCTATGTATTTGTGCACAAAACTGATACGTAACTTATCCTTTTTTACAATTTAAATAGTTAGTCGTAGTTTTTCTTCATTTGGCCGTCATAAAAAAAAAATTCAATAGGTATTATTTTTAAAGCAAGTATGTGTTATATTTAAATGGGATAGGACATTGCCTCATCAGTATACATAATGTTTATATTTAAAAATTAACTAAACCAATACGCCAAGTCTAATTTGTCTATATAATTGGAAGTATTTTCTCTATTGTAGTCCAGTTGTAAGGGACACGTTGTCAACTTCTCATCAGAATATGTAGAAACGATACTCTAATTCATAAGAAAGATTTTTAATTATTTATCTTGCAGCTCCAATTTATACCTGAAGGCAACACTGCTTTGTCGTCGTTCCCCACACAGTTTCTGTTTTTGGCACCCAAGGCCTCGAAGCGTGTACAATAGTTAGCAGTTTGGAATTGGTCAGTACGTAAAGGTATAAGTCAAGATATTTATTAGAATAAGACAGTAAATTGGTCTCCATTCAGTTTTTAAGTCCATTGTGATGTCCACGAAGTGATGTCATTTTTAAGCTCGCTCAACCAGAAATATACCTTTAGAGTAAATTAATAGTAGCTGTAGACCTCGCTAACCCTCATAGCCCTGCAATTTTGAAAAGTCCATAATTCAAATAATCTATTGCTTACAAAATTTCACGAAAATCGCTTTAGAAATGCAACTTGTAAAGAGAGAAGAACAGTCATTAGGCACTAGCGTTGTGTTAAATTTGAGAGACTTTTCTTGGTCAATCGGTTGCTTGGCAACTGCGGCAATTGCAGATGCTGTCGCGACGATCGATCCGATCGAGTTAAGTCGAATCGGATCGTATCGCGAAGGTTCAAATCTAGTCTGACAGCTCTGACAACTTCTACTACATTTATAGATACTCATGTAGGTAGATGAAGATTTAAATACGCTGCGGTCGCTAACGGACAGCCATTTTGTCGTTAGAGCTTCAAGTGGTTAGAGCTGTGATAACAAGTGTTAGTAAAGTGAACAAAGGCGACGCGTGGAGTCGGTGACCACATGAGCTGGTTTACCAGAAAGCTAAGTGTTTACCGCTTTGTTATATACTTATATCTTATACATTTAACTAATTAATCTTTTGGCTTGCCACGTGACTTTGCCGTGGAAGCAGTAAGTTTGTATGAGTTGAGCTTGCCACGATTTACGTCGTGGAGGCTGTTTAGAGGCCATCTTAGTTAAGGCGGACTAGGGTGTTTTATGCATGTGTAGGAGTCTGCGGCTTCGGCTGCAGATCCTCCTATATCAATGTGTAAGAGAAAGGCGTTAGGAGTTCTGTGGCTTCGGCTGCTAGGTTCTCCTTTATCCCCGTGTAGGAGTAAGGTGGCTTCGGCCGCTAGTTACTCCTTTATCAGCACGCAAGGGGCAGCTTCGGCTGCGGTACGCCCCCTTGAATCCAGAGAAAGGCGTTAGGAGTTCTGTGGCTTCGGCTGCTAGGTTCTCCTTTATCCCCGTGTAGGAGTAAGGTGGCTTCGGCCGCTAGTTACTCCTTTATCAGCACGCAAGGGGCAGCTTCGGCTGCGGTACGCCCCCTTGACTATACAGCTACATAGGTAGTTGGCAACTTGTACCCTTCATCCGGCCGGGTAAGATGGTGCTCATGTGTACTAGAGTTAACTGATAGATATATATGTAACTCTTGTGTATTGATGGATGATGCCATCACCCTTGGAAATAGATATATGAAAAAATACCATACTTAGCTGTAAACACTTGGTGATCGTTGTAATCATATAATTTAACCACAGATGGTGCATGAGAGGCAAAAGAGCGAAGCAGATAGACGAGACTACGACGGGACAATAAGGTAGGACTAACCACTCCTACACCCACATACACACATTACCATTATTTCTATTGTCGCGGCGTTCTATAGTCTGTAGACTATTGTCGTAGTCTAGTACATTTATTTGTCTATATAGTATACATAATGAGAACGCTGCGACAAAATGGTGGAGGTGCTGGGATTGGTTGGATCCGAACCATTTGAGATTGTTGAGATGAGAGACAGGTTTTATTACTTTAAACGTATTGGGCGTCGCAGGTTTGCTTTAGTTTCAAGTCTGTCAAAACTGAACAGGTGCAGATACTTGTAGCATTGAGTAAATTCACCCTTGATACTCGCTGGCTATACCTACAATTTAATCTCATTATGGCTGGAAGGGCTAAAAGTTAATGATAAATTCGAGTAAAGTTCTATTTGAACGCTTGTTTTATCGGTATTTATTTTGAAGTATTAGTTTAGGTATGAAGCATTCATGGCGGCATCGTCTGGTCTGCGGCCGGGACTTGGCGGTGTTCGTGATCAATGTTTCATGTATTAGGGATATAGTTTACAGAATCCGATAACAAAGTAATATATAGTAAATGGTTAAATGAATCTTTGTTGTTAAATCAAATGTTTGATTTAAATTAGTAACTAAATAACGAAACTAATAAGTGCTTAGTTTTTAAATTGCCCTAAAGTTCTCTTGATATTACTGAGAGACTGATAAAAAAGCTGTTTTATAATTATAGAGTCTGACAGACACTGACACTGAATATATAGCATTTTGTCTAGAGCGACATAAGATCTACAAATTATTGGAAAAACAGGGATACCACATAGACTATGACATATTAATATGAGTTATGATGACTATGAGTGAATTACCTGTTCTCTACTAGTGCGGTATGACTTGGAACTTTACCTACTTACCATTGTACCCAATTAAATTATGTTATGATAAAATAATGTGCAAATAAACATTGAATTAAAATAGTTCCTTGATAGATTAGAAAGTAGACATTCACTGGCTATACACATGCTGATTGTTGTGGTCTGATAGATCAATGCTTATGCGAAGTCAAATATCTCATCAACATTAGTTTCTCCAAGAAAAATTAATAAATAAAGCTTGGGTTTATCACTGTGGAGCAAGATAGAGTTTAACACTTACAGTTACAGTGTCTAGCGCTTCATTTCCAGATCTATCTACAATACCAACCACAATAGTGGAGTAAATTAAATTTTATTTGTGGAACACAGATGTTACATTTAAGGTCTTATAGTGCCTAAATTGAATCAGTAATATTACAGCAATAAAAACATTTATAATATAATAAAATAGCAACATTTCGCAAATCTAGAATATACTCGTAATGATGAAGTGCTTACATGTTAAACTAGTATCTATATAAAATGGACAAGTTATAACTATTTCAGATATGAGTAATAGCATTTGTTTATTAAGTATGACTTTAGTCGTATTTTAAACTGGTCAGGTTGCAGGCGCTTTATATAATTTGGGATATCATTGAAAATTTTTGGAGCCATACCCAGTATACTCTTACCCAAGAAGGCTGTGTTGTGTTAACTATTACAGATAGGATTGAAGAGGCTTACTAGTTAGATATGAGTTCAATAATACATCAGATGGCAAGTAATTATAGTCACTTGTACAAAAACTTGTTCGCAAATGAAAATATTACTAGAAAATGTGAGCTTAGATTTGAGACCTTTTGCGCCTTTAGTATCACTGAAATGTACATATGTGACCATCCATAAGAATTATGAATAAATGTTAAGTCAATGGTAAACAAATACAAATCCATGGCAAATACCTTTATTATTTGATTAGACAAAATAAATAAAATTGTACTTGTTGAGATCATATGCCAATAGTAATGATTATCAAGTCTGATCACATTTTTTCCTGACTTTGAGTTCAAAGTAGTCCTTTGGTTGCATAGCTTAAGTTGTGGGCAGGTAGGCTATAAAGTATCTAATTTACCTTACCTTAGTACCTGCCATACTATAAATTCAGTTAATTTATTTACTAGCGTTAAACATCAGGAGTTTGAAGGAACACTTAGTGTGAGAATCTACAGTTTTGCTGACCGTACATAGTACTTACCTGCTGTGTTAAGTAAATAAATAAGTATTCTTTGTTGTACACATAAAATTAAATGTACACAGAAAATGAAATACCTACCAGTACAGTTCAAAATATATTTATACTATCTACCAAAAAGGGAACATTACTTGGTTGCTAAAATAATGTACTATCTAGCTTATTCCAGTTTATTTTCCTTAAAATGAGAAGCACATACACGCATATAGGATACTTACATTATTATATTTCTTTACTTGCTAGTAGCAGTCGTATTCAACCCATAATGTTTGTTGTTGGGAAGGCCCATAGTTGGTATATATTGGTCGGAATATGATGAATAGAGTTCAATATAAAGTTACTAAACAGAAATGTACCAACTTAGATCGGTAAACCAGAGAGACTCTCTTAGTTGAAATTTGATTCTATGTGCTCTTGTCTGTACAGCCAAGTTACATTTTACTATGATTGTTGCAAATAACAGGATAATAAAAAAAGGTACTTACTGAATTCAGAATATTTACAACATCACTAAAAAGTTGTTAAAACATATTCAAATTCGACAACACAATACATTCACTGAACAGTTGTTAGAATATTTGTCAATACAGTTTTATGATTACTTTCACTTACAAAGTTGAGTAAAGCTTAAATTCAGTTTGAACGCTGTTGAAATGGAATGATGACCTAAATTATTACACTTTGGATGTACTTGAGTTTAAAGGCATATATCAGAGAAATTACCCACTTCATACATACCACTTCAAATTTCTAGATTGGTTGCTTAGTTGCGTGCGTTTAACATATACTTACATGTTAATAAGGCATAGTGTATTCTTATTCAAGACTAATAGCGTATTGATACCCTCAAAGAATTCAGAATGGCAAAGTATAAATATCAACCAAGATGTTAATTAAGAGGTTATAAGTATAATAAAATAAATAAGCCATTTATTCATACTAAGTTTGATTCACATTTCTTAGTTTACATTTTATTTATTTATTTTGCTTAGTGGTGAACTCCTCTTCAGGTGAAGGCCTCCTCCAACTCGATCCATTTGCTTCTGTTCAAAGCTATTCCATGCATAGCTTATATTAGGTTACAAGTATAAGACTAATAAAGTGGTTATTTTATTTCATTGTTTTGACATCATGAGGAAAGTGATATACTTGTGGATAAAAAGAAAACAAAACATAGCAATGACAATGTAGTTTAATATCAATCTATTACAGTAAGGCTTTTATGAGAAATGAGTAAATTTCAAGTGAAAGATGTTAATTGTTCACATTTTGCTTACCCATAAAATAATGTGCTATCAAGTAATGAAAAGCAAATTGATTGTTATCTTGAAGTGAACATTTACAGTTTTGATGTTTGTCTAAGGCATAATAAGTACAGTGCAGCTCCCTTATGCCCATACAACTGCGTACTATATTCGCACAGACGATTACCTACACGTAGAAACTTACTCGTAAAGGTCAGACTTATTTCAAGTGTTGTTTAAATAGAAAGTCAGTTATATTTGGGCACTTAAAGCATAAAGTTCAATCGCATTGCTCTTGTTGAGTAAATTAAAGGTTTTGAGTTACTTTTGTCTTGACGAAGTAAAACAGGTAGTCGCACGTATTATCATTCCGTGCTCCGTGGTTTTACGCTCCGTAAAGGGGGTTTAGCACACAAATCACTGCTTCTTCATAGAAGTAGGTACGCAGCGTACATCTTTAGTACCTATATCGCGCACAGTACATATCAATTAAATGAGAGAAGTCCAAACTTTATAATTGATCAAGCCACCAAGAAGGTCAATGACCTTTTGTCACTGACAATCTGCCAACCTAATTTCGCGCGCGAACACTAAAACATGAGGTTCGTTTGAGTAACGGGTTTCTACGCTTGCATAAAAATGTAGTTGTTGAGAATAATAAAGGAAAATAATTGTTCCATTTTTACAGTATAATGAAAGTATCTAATTTAATTCGCGCGGTAAAGTTTAAAAGGATAATCGATACCCGTTGAAGGCTTTACTTGGAGAATTAAAGTATTATTTTCAAGTCCAGTCAAAAATTGTTGCTGTATAAAGGAAGATATTACTTTCAAGAAATAATAAATTTGGGTATAGTTGAAATTCTAAAGCCTAACTTGTTACTGTCGCGGTTGGCAATTAGCGGGCTCATGTTGTTCATGAGTTGTTTTACTAATATTGAAAGTATTGCCTATGACTCCTATGAGACATAAACATATTACAAAGTTCCTTTAATTCGAAATACAATAAAGATAGATGTTTACCTAATTACTACAATTAAGTGAATAATTGAAAATTTTAGTTCCTTGAGTCGTTAGGCACGTGCTAGAAATAATTAAACCGACTGTTAGGTCTTCGTGTAGTGCTCATTATGAGCAAGTGCGTACAAGCATATACTTAGGTACGCATTAAAATAGTAACTTTTATGGGCCACTAAAAGCGAATGTTTGCGAAAAAACCTTTGAATGAGTAATACATCAAGTAAAACGTGATTGTGAATATAAAAATGCTTGCGTGGGAAGAATAAAAAGAAGTTAATAATTTTCGTAAAATGAGACGGCAACTTAACATTATACATTGACTAAATTATAATGTAATGTATTTATAATTATAGTTGCTTGTCACAGTCAGTTGTTTGAAAGTGATATTAGTTTCATAATAATCACAGAAGATTAGTTATTCACCATGTTTTCTTTATGCTATAGTGAGCTTCAACTGTAAATACTTACATTTAAAATTTTCCATAGAGGTATACATATAAATACATACCTACCTGGTATTTCTTGAATGAGAAGTAAAGTGAAACTGCTAGTAGAGATTGAGTCATTATTAATTTTGCATAGCTCAAAACTGAGCTGATGACAAATAAGTATAATTGTGATAAATGTGTTTATGCGTAGCAGGCCTACAGTTCAATACAAGATAGCTGAGGTAGACACATCCAGTGTGCTTCTATTATTTTGAAATCATCATCATCATCACACATCTGACTAAAATTTTATCTTGAAATCAAATTTGTTTGATAGATAATTGGCCAAAGGCCTAGATGCTTTGTTGAGCATACAAAGCAGAGACAGATTTCGATAATGAAGAAATAAATCAAAAAATGAATAATGTTTTTCTGTTAAAACATTCATGTTAATTTAGGTTAGTAAGGATCTTCTAGTAGGTATACAATACAATACCTATGAATCCTACTCATCCGTTATAGTAGTTGGAAAATTAAAATAATAAACAAATTTATGTAACTATTGAATAGGTTTAGAAGTTTAAATAACAAAATGTATGAACCATTGGAGAATTAATGAGAGAATTTGACTTAGAGATGAAAGGTCATTATCTGGTTGAAACACTTGAAACCTTACTTACTAGTCAGTGAGGTTTAGTAATCAATCGCAATAGATGGCAACAACTTTAGTGATGTTAGTCAGAACGAACGTACAACTACATAGTCGATGAGCTAAGCTATAAAGTATATTGTGGTTTTTAAAGTTTCAAAGAGAACATTGGAAATATGTTACCATAAAAATTACTAGCAATTCATAGGATATGATAATAATGATCATGCTCATCACATATCATCAGAATTCTTATTTTGAGGAATCGGAAAATGTGGTCCTAGTTAGTTATGTGTTACTAGATAGACGTGTTTTTATCAGATGTATATGACAGACACTGTGCGTTCCGCGAAATAAATTAAAAATAGCGATTTACCTTACTTTAAGGTGCAACAAGTATCTTAGTGATACAATCATTTGCATTGCTTATAAACTTTCTTTACTTTCCGTTTACATCTTATGATTCTTATGTGTCTACATCTCCGACGCACTTGAGGTTTCTCGTCATATAGTTTGTGAATAAGAGAAATAAAATAGCTAGTTAGACACGCGGATGATAAAGCAATCAGCGTTTCACAGCAATGAAAACCAATCTTGAGCTAAAATGTTGACCGTTTAGGTTATGAATGCCGTTCTTTAATAATTTATTTGCTATGAAACAGTGAAAAGTATCAAAACTTGGGCAGAATAGATCTTGCTATATCTCTTACTACTACTCCACATACGTTGGTTAGCAGTCACAGATCAAGAATATATATAGTTGACTTTGTGTTCCGGAAACGTTATTCAATAAACAAAGAGTTTATGTAGATTTGTAACGTATCATATTTGAAAATTACTGACGAAATTGGTACACGACTTAGAGAGTAGCCAAACGAGTGTAAATATGAAATAGTACCACACAACGTTATAAATTAATGAAAATTTGATGTATGAGAGAGACAGTCTTTTGTGATTAAATCAAATTAGACTTTCGAGATAGTCATTTAATTGAAATATATATACCTACATATTTCTTACAGGCAAATAATGTTGTCACTGAATAACTAATCTGATATTTTAGTCTCGTGTACGAAAGAAAGCAAGTAACTTATATCGCGTTTTTTGGAACGACTTCCACGTAAGAATATAGCGTCAAGGTATGCAAAAGGAACCTTGACATCAAGCTGAGTGGAAACCTTATCAGTGACGAGTGACGTTTTAACTCGTTTTTATGACTATGTTTATTATTTATTGTTGTTCAAGTGTCCTGAATAAATTTTATTTAATTATATACAATGTTTGATATATGACATGGTTGCATTATTATAAAATGAAATCGCTGTATTAGATACTGAATTGAACAGTGATTACATAGTTCAACAATTGAGATATATGGTTCTAAACCTTTCGAATTTTGCTTTGGCTACACTGGTAGCCTAGGTTGCACGGGTATTAATTTAATTTATTTATGCCTTGTTTAAGCGAGGGGAGTATAGCCCAAGCCCTCTAGTCTATTAGAAGAGACCTGTACCCTGTAGTGGGATGTATAGAGGCTGAAATATTTTATTATTATTCGATTAATTAAATCGAAGTCTAAGTTAATTATATTCAATTAAAATCAAAGCCAGTAGCCTAAAGACAGTAGTTTCTATATTGAATAGAAAGGCATCTCTAGGGGATGTAACTCAGTAAATAAATAAGTTTTGATAACCTATACGAATAAAATATGATAGGTGTTTGAATAACACGGTGCGTGTAGTCTTGTTGGTATATAGACTGTTAAATATTTCCGTTATCAATGTTAAACAATTACGACTTGAAAGTACCATAAGTCGCCCCCTTTTTTTTCCCTTTATTGGGGAGGGCTGTCAACCAGGACAAGTCCATACAGTAATAATGAAGGTTGACAGACTAAGTCAGACATCAGGAAAGACAGAAGGCAGGTTCAGGAACCTGCAGGTGCAGGCAATCGTTGCTAGATCTAACAACCCCTACTTTGTTGTGGTATAGAGTAAGGCCCGCTGTGGCATTGATGTTTATATTCACGCATGAGACTGTGAATTCAACTTTCTATATATCGTGTAAGGCCCGCTGTGGCATTGATGTTTACATTCAAGATCACGCATGAAGCGATAAATGCAATTTCTAGGCATCGTGTAAGGCCCGCTGTGGCATCGATGTTTGTATTGCCCATAAAGATATCCGAGTACGATTTGTAATCATATAAAGCGAATAGTAGATTTAGAATATGATTTAGGTTCATAAAGAGTAAGAAGAGTAAGAAGTAAGAGTAAGGGTTAGAAGTACCCACAATACAGAGATAGTATTTGGATAGATGGAAATACGATTTTTAAGCACATAATACAAGTTTCAATTTCAAGACAAAGAAATGTGAAATTGGGTTCGCTTAAGTTGTTAGCAATGTGATATCTTCAAGATGTTCATGATGATTATACATATCAGAAGAGATAGTGATTCGACTGATCTTGAGCGAATATCTAAGATCTTTTAAAGTAACTGACGACACAATTTATTAGTCATATGGCACAGTAAATTACAGACTGAGCTTAGTCAGAGTTATTTTGTGGTACAATGATTGATATCGATACTAATTAAACTGAAATACCTTCATTCTTAAATATTTTTAACTTATTTAAATGAGTATAACGGCTGAAATTTATCTCGACGTTCTACACCAGATTACACCCAGAAAGGGTTTGGAGTGGATGGAAACTTTGATGATGAGAAGGTTAAAAACTGTAGATAGAGAGAAATGACATAGTCAAAATTGTGTGTCGACAAATAGTCACTTTCCGTGTGTAGGGAGTGTCGCGACGATCGATCCGATCGAGTTAAGTCGAATCGGATCGTATCGCGAAGGTTCAAATCTAGTCTGACAGCTCTGACAACTTCTACTACATTTATAGATACTCATGTAGGTAGATGAAGATTTAAATACGCTGCGGTCGCTAACGGACAGCCATTTTGTCGTTAGAGCTTCAAGTGGTTAGAGCTGTGATAACAAGTGTTAGTAAAGTGAACAAAGGCGACGCGTGGAGTCGGTGACCACATGAGCTGGTTTACCAGAAAGCTAAGTGTTTACCGCTTTGTTATATACTTATATCTTATACATTTAACTAATTAATCTTTTGGCTTGCCACGTGACTTTGCCGTGGAAGCAGTAAGTTTGTATGAGTTGAGCTTGCCACGATTTACGGCGTGGAGGCTGTTTAGAGGCCATCTTAGTTAAGGCGGACTAGGGTGTTTTATGCATGTGTAGGAGTCTGCGGCTTCGGCTGCAGATCCTCCTATATCAATGTGTAAGAGAAAGGCGTTAGGAGTTCTGTGGCTTCGGCTGCTAGGTTCTCCTTTATCCCCGTGTAGGAGTAAGGTGGCTTCGGCCGCTAGTTACTCCTTTATCAGCACGCAAGGGGCAGCTTCGGCTGCGGTACGCCCCCTTGAATCCAGAGAAAGGCGTTAGGAGTTCTGTGGCTTCGGCTGCTAGGTTCTCCTTTATCCCCGTGTAGGAGTAAGGTGGCTTCGGCCGCTAGTTACTCCTTTATCAGCACGCAAGGGGCAGCTTCGGCTGCGGTACGCCCCCTTGACTATACAGCTACATAGGTAGTTGGCAACTTGTACCCTTCATCCGGCCGGGTAAGATGGTGCTCATGTGTACTAGAGTTAACTGATAGATATATATGTAACTCTTGTGTATTGATGGATGATGCCATCACCCTTGGAAATAGATATATGAAAAAATACCATACTTAGCTGTAAACACTTGGTGATCGTTGTAATCATATAATTTAACCACAGATGGTGCATGAGAGGCAAAAGAGCGAAGCAGATAGACGAGACTACGACGGGACAATAAGGTAGGACTAACCACTCCTACACCCACATACACCCTATACCATTATTTCTATTGTCGCGGCGTTCTATAGTCTGTAGACTATTGTCGTAGTCTAGTACATTTATTTGTCTATATAGTATACATAATGAGAACGCCGCGACAGATGCACTATAGCGGCATTATCGCTGCGACCTTGACGCGGACGCTGTTACCGTCAATTTCGTTGATTAAATGAATAACGTTCGTATATAACTGCACTGATGGATTATTGGCGCGATTAGAACTTTAAATCCGATACTTATATAAAATTGACAGTTACGGCGCTCGCTACCAGGCAAGCAGTAATGTCGTAGCAGCTGCAGTTGCCATTCGAACGTCACCTTTAGTAGTTGTGACAGATTTTGCTTTTAACTGTTTTCGTGTTCTCTCTTTAATAATATCTCCACTACTAGGCATTTAAATTCTACAAATAGAGAACGAGCAGGGGGGTGCACTTCATATAGACAAAAAGACACTGCCTACCCTGTCATAATTTCGTTATCAATTATTTTTTACTTATACTTGATTGTACTAACAGTAATACATAAAGTTACAAAAAATCTAAAACATAAAACCGCTCCATCTGTCGGTTAATGGTTGTCGTTACTGTAAAATATCGACAACATTCGCACCACGCGGCACTAGCGCCGCTGTGTGCTTTATACGGCAAAGACAGAAAACATTTCGTCTAAACCTTTATATGTGTGCATCGTAGTTACGCGGAATCAGTGTAGTAAGTTTTCCTATAACTACGTGCACACAATGATACAATTAACGCACACAAACAAGCTGTGAAAGACAGTGCCTAAAATCCTGCCGCTGTGGAACGAAGACGGGCGAAGGTTTCCGATTGGTTCCGAGGATTTTAAAAAGTCGCTTCATTTACGCTAAGAAGTATAAAATCGAGACAGTTTTTTTTATTCGTTTAATGTATCTGGGCAAATTTATTTACATTTTTTATTCGGCCGCCATTGTTTGTTTGTTTTGATAACGATTGCCGGCAAATAAGAAAAAGTTATAATTAGACAAAAAATAATATTATAAACCTATGAAAGTTATACGGTGTGTGTGATTGTATGTACCAACTATTGAAATGATGCTTTTTAAAAGACTTGTCAACGTAATTAAAACCATGAAACAATATTTTGGTAAGTTAAGTTAGTAGCTCTTTGTGAGCAGGTCCAGTAATTAGAATTTTTCTGTCGTTTAGTTTTTTGGAAAATGTTCACAATTATAGAAATTGGCATGATAACTGAATTGTCATTAGGGCCTATGGCACCATTGTGAGTACGCCGTGATAATGACTCGACGAAGTAAGTATTTTTTGTTTTTAGATTTTTAAACTTATGAATCTAACTTCATAACGCGAGGTCTACAGCTCACAGAGCCACTAGTTTATTTTTTGTCTGCCGAGTCTCAAAACTGTGCACGCCACTGAGAACGAGTGGTTAATACCACTATAGATTCCCAATTCTTATCGCTCATAGCATTTCGCCATTTTCCACACACGTTCGTTCGTGTGAGTCTAAGTCGGCCAACCCTCCATACAAAGATTTTCGATTAAAATTTTTTTTTCGTCTACTTTTTTCTAATCAGAACACGATGCCAAATATACCTTAAACGGATCTCCTCTGTTTTTGTTACACCTTGTACAGTCGAGTTCATAAATATGTATACATTTCTTCACCTGATCCATTGCAATACAGTGAAAAATGTAAACATATTTATGAACTCGACTGTACCTACTTATAGGTAATTTTTATTATGGCTACTTATTCTATTAGATACCTGCAGATGTAGCTATTTTATCTTTTGCTTTGCCCGTCGATTGTTTGTCATCCAAGTCTGCAAAGTTTTTCGCCGTTCACATCCCGATATCTGCACTAGTATGTTCGTCGTACGTTGCTATTTTATTAGCTGCTCCCCTCCTAGGATTCAATTTAGATCCTCCCTTAAGATAAACCTGACGGAAGTTGCAGGGGAGCTGAGGAATAAGTTAATGCGAGTTCACAACTCGTAGCTTAATTACTAGATCAATAGGCAATTTGTTATGTTTATTTCATTCTTCATTGTTGTTACGGTCGAGTCATGTAAACGAACTATTGTTGTATCACTTGATTCGTCCCATGTTCAGAAAAGAAAGTTACATATTGTTATCTTATTAAAAGGTCACTTCTGTGGAAAACTAAATAATAGTTCAACTCTGGTACAGTCACGGACTAACTGTTGAGACATTTAGGGTTTACTTTACATTGGACATTTAATACCGTTATTATTGACATCCAATTTAGCTTAAACCTTAAATAGCTCAACAATTTTTGAGAGAGGTTTGGTCATTGTGGATGGCGTCTGGCTTAGTGTGGTAGGGCACAGCACAGCGGATGTCATTTCAGATCTAGAGCAGAGCCCAACTGGGGAAGTATCTCCACCTTACAGAAAACCGCAGCCAAATAACACTAGACCCTACTCATAGTGTTGTGTTCCTGCCGGTGAGTAAGGTTGCCAGAGCTCAACGAGGGGAGGGAGGGTTGTTAGGGTCGGCAACGCGCATGTAACTTCTCTGGAGTTGCAGGCGTACATAGGCTACGGAGACTGCTTACCATCAGGCGGGCCGTATGCTTTTTTGCCACCGACGTAGTATTAAAAAAATCCCTTAGTTTTGCGATGTATACAGGAAAATATGAACGAGTTAAGTAGGACTCGGTTATTTATTTCAGTTAGGAAATTGATATTTCCGTCTTCAATCAAAGTTTTTCTTCAATAACATGAACATATAGTAAATTGATCTCATCTCGCGTCTCGCCACCATACAATTAAAATGCATTGTAATTGCACTCCAAGTGGCTACTTTAAAGTATTCCTAAATTTTCATTCCCGTGTTTGATAAGGTTACTGCACACTGCATCTTAACGAGACACGTTGCCCCCTAAATAATTCTGCTAAAACACTGTACACTGCAACCCTCCCAAACAGCGGCCATTCTATTACGCGAACGACACCATATTACGTTTACCTACCACAATCTTTATATCTCCGGAGCTAACAACGCGCCGTTTAATCAGCCCTGCTCCTCTGGTAGCTGTTAGTTGTTTTATATAGTTACCTTACCTTGTGGGGATTGTGTTTGTGCTGGCTGTTTGTTGAATATAAACGCTGCTGTTTGCGTTAAAATAAGTCGCTTGATTAAGCTAACGAACACAGACGGAATATTTTTGCCGGAGAAAAACTCGTTCAGTATTTCACACTACTGGCGCAACTTACTGGCGTAAACTTGTTTTGTGAATTATTTAGGTTCTCCTTTGCCCTTAATTTGACCTAACAAAATCATTGAACATTCATGTGCCACGATCACAATCAATTTATAAGTAAGTCGGTACGTGATGTTTTTGCAGCCAACGCTTCGCCACTTACAAAGTGATCGAATTTTGCATCAAGCACAGAATTCACTTACTACCAACACGACCCTTATATCGCGAATGGAGCGAGATTGATGTGTGAAAAAAGCTTCAGAAATTGCTAAAAAGGGAAAGCTAAGTGTTGAGGGTGATCGAAAAACGACGGCAATGGCGTTCAGCACCCGCAATTTCGTCGCGCGTTTTTCTGAACAAATGTTCCCTTAAGATTCGGCTTAACATATGCGGGACACGTTTTATTGGAGGTTAAAAACGCTTCTAGCCGCTATGTGTCGAGTTTTATATGCGTCCTACAGGTGTAAGCCGTTAATGGTGCGTGTGTATATTGTTTGTAATGTTTGTTTTCTTTGCCCTCAGTAAAACGAAATGTATGTTGTGTAGGTATAAAGAAATTGTGAGAAACTCTAATCTACGTGTTTTACTAAATATTGAGGTAAAAGAGTCAATTAAGAAAAGTTTCATGATGTCGCATAACAACTTTTGTCATATAACTATTGTCATAAAACTTTATGCATAAAATAGTAAGTCATAAAAATCTTTAGTCAAAATTATTCCTGGGCATAACTGGGTTTTTGTCATAAATGAGTTATGTCATAATTTTTATAGTAATAAATTCGCATAAAATTTTAAGTTAGGTTCGTTAGGTATCCATAAAGAATATATGACAACTGCTATGTATGTCATCAAATATTATGGCTATAAATGTATGACACAATATAATATGACTTTTCATTTGTATGCGCAATGATGATTATGACACAAGTTGTTATGCATATCAAAGATATGACTTAAACTTTTATGCAACCCAATATGGACCCCTAATTATGATAGTTCATTTTTATAATGGAGCAGTTATAATAATAATTCAGCCTATATACGTTCCACTGCTGGGCTCAGGCCTCCTCTCATGCACGAGAGGGCTTGGGCTATAAGGAGTCCCCCACGCTAGCCCAATGCGGATTGGGGACTTCACATACACGTTTGAATTTCTTCGTAGATGTATGCAGGGTAGTTTGTCATACCAGGGTGGTGAACCTCGAAACCACTGTGTATAACTATTATTTCAGTTTAAACGTGCAAATTATTAGCAATCCAGCCACCCGTGATTTAGTTTTTATTAGTTTTACCTGATTTTTTGCTCAAATATAAATCACATAGAAAAATCCTATCCCACAATAATTTCCAACATTTCCACACATCTGACGGAAACGGAAGCGATCCCGCCAATTTTCTCTCGTCCAGGGTCCAGTTTTTTGTCAGCACCTACTGCCCTAACCGCGGTATTAGGTGATCACCGGGGGAAGAGTAATGATCGTAAATGGGAGGAAATTACCGGGGCACCTTATCGTCCGATTCAATAAGCCGAGGGGGCATAATAGAAGTGCAGCTACAGCTATTCGCTTCAGAACTGTCAATGGGTGTAATTGCCTCGTTCGGACTAGACGCAGTCGCTATTCATCTGTTTCTAGCTTTTAGATCGACTGTCACTTAGTCTACTTTTACGGAAAGTCTTTAGTTACTTATTTTGTCTGTAGAACCACACGTGCGGTGCTACTGGTAGATACATATACTCGTAAGCGTTGAAAACTTTAAAAAAATGAAAATCGGACTAATGCAAAAAATAAAGTACCTAACCTTAAAATATTATTGGACTTGTGTATTCGTATTTAGTATTTATTTAACTAAATTGTTTATTTTAAATTTGAAAAAAAAACAAACTCATGCGTGTCTAGTACGTTTGCATAATAAATGAAAAATTACATTCCCTCTGTTAGAGTTGCCTGCTACCAGTAACTACATAGCCTGGTGTGTAATAGGTACAATCAAAATAATTGTTGTGAAATTTTACTATGATTGTGGGCGCTGATAAATACTGTACACAAATCAAAAGATTCAGTATTTTCATAATTCTATAATAGTAACCTTGACATTTCTAAACGTCTTCACAATGTCAAATAACAGATTGTGTTTAAGTGAAATAAAGTTAGCTTTATATAAAGATGTTAGATGTACCTACCTATTTCGCATCGCGCTTGAACAATGAAAAAAGCCATGAATCACTAACCATAGCTTCCAAGGAAAAATCTTAAGGGGAAGGTTTTAAATGGCATCATAATTCACGTGTAACAACCGTTCGCTTGCACCAACAAACTATGAATAAAATTAAAGTTAACCAACAAGGGAGCTAAGCATGGACGATCGATTAATGGTCTGTAATTACGCAATTTCTGGCAATCTCTAATTGTGGTGCGCGGCAGTATATTCTGCGTGACAGTACGTTATTTCCCTCGAGGGCTGTAAAGATAGCATAGTATTCGTTGAGACAAAAAGGTTGCTAGAATCGTCTCGTTTTAAATAAGCGATACTATTTGCTCACACTCGTTATATAAAGCTGAATTAGAGTTTAGATTGGTTTGAGATTATGGTAAATTACCTATGTATATAATATGTAATATGACGAAAAACATAAACAATAACATATTAATTATGACTGTGTGTGTTAATTGCCTTCACCAATAGACTCTTTAATTATAAATGTTGATGACTATTCAAGTATTCATATGTAATTTAATGTATGCAATATATGTATTAGTTGCTAAATACCACGTTTTAATTACAATGTTTTTCATGGTCTTAATTACAATGTTTTTCAACGATTGCAAGCAGTTCACTCAGTTCACTTTATTGTTCGAGAACGTTTAACTCGCGATTGCTCCGAGTAGTTAATAAGACTAGGTAAGTCTAGAGAGCGAGAAAAACAAGAAAAAGAACTTATTATGTGTTAGAGATGTCTTACGCTGTCATATCAGTATTGCTACTCTGTGATAATTCTGCAAATACTTTCTTCTGTGGCGCAGGCGTACAACCGGTTCTGTCATATTCTGCACTTTTTATGCTCGATAAAATAACGCAGTGCTTTATATCTTTGATCGCGCCTAGAGCTGCGGCGCGCGGCTAAAATTATTCACTGACTCGTCGGCCATTGTTCTCTGATACTTTATTTGTCTCAAGTACAGTCGCACTCTTAATTCGCTTTTTGGTTCGATGCGTGTCATTTAGCAGTGTGTGGCTCTTTGAGGCCGTAATTTGTGATTTCAAATAAAAAGAGAGCATCAAAGAGGCGGGCTTGAAGGATATGTGGAATTTATTCTGGGACAGAGCTTGCAAATATGTGCTATAATTTAAGAAGACATTGAGAGCTCTTCTGAAAATTAATAAAACATGCGTCTGGTGTAACTGGTATGATAATATTTATTTATTTGAATAAGCAATTCTTATAAAGGAATAAAATAAAAGTGAAATACTTAACATCTATAGGAGTACTCTACTCGACAACCATCGGACAAAACAGAAATATTAAGATGAAACGGGACGACTGCTTCTCCACACAAACATAGTTTCCATTTTCCTCTCTGGATAATAACATTATAGAAAATGTTTTTGTGCGATTCAATGTTTTTTAACCACATCTTTGCGTGCTCGTTTGCTACTAAACTATAAAACTTAAAACCTTAAAATAAACAATACTCATCTTAAAATAAAATACTTAAACCTATTCCCCTGCTTCATGGTGCCGTAGATGTTGGCACTGCTAGCAGCATTTCCTCGCTGCATCGCAAAATTAATTCTTTGAGCTAGGAAGCTGCCAGCTCTGCGGTCACCGGTGGTCTCCGTAATCCTTTTCGACATTATTAATTTATCAAATATAACCTTTAAATCCAGTTCGTACATAAAATATCCACGACGCAAGCTACGTCAGGTGGCCACAAATGCAAATCAGCAGCATGCTTCGTCCAAAACAAACCAATGATAATATCCGCAACAGGCTTCGTCATTTTTAGGGTTCCGTAGCCAAATGGCATAAAACGGAACCCTTATAGTTTCGCCATGTCCGTCTGTCTGTCTGTCTGTCTGTCTGTCTGTCTGTCTGTCCGAGGCTTTGCTCCGTGGTCGTTAGTGCTAGAAAGCTGAAATTTGGCATGGATATATAAATCAATAAAGCCGACAAAGTCGTACAATAAAATCTAAAAATTTAATTTTTTTTAGGGTACCTCCCCTACACGTAAAGTGAGGGTGAAATTTTTTTTTCTCTTCAACCCTAGAGTGTGGGGTATCGTTGGAAAGGTCTTTCAAAACTAATAGGGGTTTTCAAGAAACATTTTTTGATAAAGTGAATATATTCGGAGATAATCGCTCCGAAAGAAAAAAAAATTGTGTCCCCCCCCTCTAACTTTTGAACCATAGGTCCAAAAAATATGAAAAAAATCGTGGAAGTAGAGCTTAAGAAACACATTAAATGAAAACTATAGCGGACATGATCAGTTTAGCTGTTTTTGAGTTATCGCAAAAAGTTTTCCTTTCATAGTAAAAAGACTTACTTTAATTAGGTACTGATTATGCAAATTTGCCTATTTGTTTAACTCGGGTGAAAGGTACCGTTTCATCCCTTGGTTAACAATTTACTATACTTTAAGCTCCAGTTTAGCTTATTGTGACGTAAGAGTAACTACGGAACCCTACACTGAGCGTGGCCCGACATGCTCTTGGCCGGTTATTAAATAATAATAAGCATAGTTAAACAAATTTTTCTTCGCAAAAATCTGTATTTTACCGAGTAGTCTGTGGTAGCCTAGCAGGTTAGATATGGGAGTATAAACCGATGTAGCCAATAAATTCTCGAAGCTTTTGTACGGTAGGTACGGAATTCGACTAGCTTTTAGGAATATTTGGGATTTGGAATCTTTGTCGTGTGGAAAACCGCCTAATTCCAATAAGACTTAGTTTCCCCTCTGAGTTAGAAGGTCAGGGGCCTAGCCAAGATGACAATCTTTGATAAAATTTGGCAGTTTTTTATTAATACAGCTAATTTGCAATCTAAAAAATAGGTAAGCATAGTCAGCATTGTATTGTAATTTTTGTTTGAGTTTCATAAAAAAAAACATTTATATTTATAAAAGTGTTTGTCTAACGCTTTGGCCACGGCGTCGGCACACGTATGCCGCTAATATTACTTGGTCTATTGTTGGCTAGCCGCGTGGCTTGCGTGCGGCCGGAGTTATTGGCTAAAACTGTTTGTTCTAGCCCGCTGTGGCCGCCGCTGTAAAACCAATATCATGCAGTTTTGATTTCATTATCAATGTACGATATGTCGATACTTCATATAATAACCAAAGCGAAAGTTTTTGTTGTTGAAATACGTAATTTGGAGTATCGTTATTATGAGGGCCACCTAATGCACGTGCGCGTTTCTATTAAGGCACTGATTGCGTTGTGCTTTGTCACATAAGCATACCTATAGTTGACTTTATTTTGTGGTTTTCCATGAATTTATAGAGATTATTTTGAAAGGCCTTTCAGGCCAATTCAAGACCAGGACTCACTTTGGGTCGTTGCGTCACCGTAGTAAGTAAGTATTAGCCGTAAACGTGTAAGGCAACTTTATCGATGAATTCATCCAATTTTGCATTACACTGTGATATTTGCATCATGTTAAATATTTATTTATCGTGCACACAATCGAGAGTATTCTTAGTTCTTTTATTTATTCAAGAAAATCTGTTCATTCGATGTTTGAAATTATGAATCGCTTATTTTATTCGGTTAGACGCGTGAGTTTGCATGTCTAAGAATTTATTAGTTGGACTGTTTGTGCTGTACGTCCCACGCATTGTGCGCAATCTACATAGCCAATATTGTGCAATCATTTGAATATTAACTAATATTTGTATTGCAAAAAGTGTATTAGACTTTGCTAACCAACTATTAACAATTAAAGTAAAAAAAATATCCCCAAAGTCAGATAACATTAGTTGATATTGTACTTACGTTTTATGGAGTAAATATTTCCGGATAGGTAAATATGTATATTATAATTGATGAAATAGATATGAGATAGAGATCCTACGTTTCTTGTAAAAAAAATGTTTTTTTTTTTATCTCAATAGAAAACCTAAAGGCACTTCATACTTTAGCACCAATACTCTACTGTAACGCTTATTAAGGCCACGTAATAAATAATAATACTACCATAAAGAAACGAAACTTCCTAAAAAAAAGCGGCCAAGTGCGAGTCGGACTCGCGCATGAAGGGTTCCGTACCATTTAAGACGTATTAAAAAAAATCTACTTACTAGATCTTGTTCAACATTTTACCACTTTGGACACACATTTTACCACTTTGGAAGTGTCTCTCGCGTAAACTATTCAGTTTAGAAAAAAATGATATTAGGAACCTAAATATCATTTTTGAAGACCTATCCATAGATACCCCACACGTATGGGTTTGATGAAAAAAATTTTTTTTTAATTTTATGACGTATTAAAAAAAAACTACTCACTAGATCTCGTTCAAACTAATTTTCGGTGGAAGTTTGCATGGTAATGTATATCATATATTTTTTTTAGATTTTTCATTCTGTTATTTTAGAAGTTACAGGGGGGGGGACACACATTTTTTCACTTTGGAAGTGTCTCTCGCGCAAACTATTCAGTTTAGAAAAAAATTATATTAGAAACCTCAATATCATTTTTGAAGACCTATCCATAGATACCCCACACGTATGGGTTTGATGAAAAAAATTTTTTTTTAAATTTTATGACGTATTAAAAAAAAACTACTTACTAGATCTCGTTCAAACCAATTTTCGGTGGAAGTTTGCATGACAATGTATATCATATATTTTTTTTAGTTTTTTCATTCTGTTATTTTAGAAGTTACGGGGGGGGGGACACACACATTTTACCACTTTGGAAGTGTCTCTCGCGCAAACTATTCATTTTAGAAAAAAATAATATTAGAAACCTCAATATCATTTTTGAAGACCTATCCATCTCGGGGTATCTATCCCCACACGTATGGGTTTGATGAAAAAAGATTTTTTGAGTTTCAGTTCTAAGTATGGTGAGGTTTTTTTTCTATTTTTGTGTGAACATCTTAATGCGGTTCATAGAATACATCCACTTACTAAGTTTGAACAATATAGCTCTTATAGTTTCGGAAAAAGTGGCTGAGACAGAATCGGACAGACAGACGGACATGACGAATCTATAAGGGTTCCGTTTTTTGCCATTTGGCTACGGAACCCTAAAAACGATGTTTGACAGCTGAATCATGTTGTCCCTTTCTATTGTATGGAACTACCCCTCTCGCCTATTTAGGGTTGTCAACATTCATGTAATTACCTTATCTGTGGTTGTGCACGCAAAGGAACGTCAAGTTTTGCCAACCCTAATAATTGCTCGGAGCAATGCTGAGCCGAACGAAGCCGAGAACGCCCGAACGCTCTAGTTTCCTTCCCCTGCTGAGGCATCTGCTTACTGTTCTTACTGTATGTTGTACTATGCTTCTAGTTTAACAGATATTTGCAATTTTCAAAATAACCCCGCATTCGAAGTTATTTCAATGCTTCTTACTTATTTAATAGTAGTAGAAGAATAATGCATTTTTATTAATTACTTACTTACTTACTCCTCTGGCGCAGCGACCCAAAGTGTGTCTTGACCTCCAACACGACTGCTCGACACTGACCCCGGTCCAGTGCCGTTTCTCGCCAGTCTTGAACCTCGAGCTCGCGCAGATCCTTATCCACCACATCCGCCCATCGATACCTAGGTCGACCGGCCGGGCGGCATGCTGTCGGTTTTCCCTCAATAATAATTAATAATTATTATTTTTAATTTACTAATATTACCAAATTATGAACACAAGAGATGTTGCAACATAGGTTAATATATGTAATATACAGTGTGCAAATTCGATACGGGCAAATCTACATATGTTTTTAGTGAGGCCCATAATCACCAACACCTCCGCAGTCTGGTCTAACAAAACCAACCATAAGACTGCAATAGAAACTTTAAACAGCCTGCAGCGCACGACTTGTTTAACAGTAACAGACGCCTTCTCCTCGACACCGCGGGCGGCCCTAGATGCACTGCTAGACATTATACCACTCCACTTGCAAGTGCAAAAGAAACGTCTACAGAATACGCACGCTAAACAGGCTAAAATTACGCTCTCAAGCATTAACCAAACTAAAGGCCTGGGTTTTTGCAAATAAAACCCTTAGCATGCCAACTGATGACACGCACACCGAATGTCATTTTACCAAACTGTACACAGCGGAAATACCTCCAAGAGACAAATGAGCCAACGAACAAATGTTCGTCGAAGAGGGAAGCCTTGTATGGTATACGGATGGTTCCAAGAAAGGCAATGATGTAGGATGTGGTATCTATGGTGAAAGACCTAAGCTCAGAGCTCTAGCGTCAGCATGGGCAGACAGGCCTCAATCTTCCAGGCAGAAGTCTTCGCCATCAACAAATGTGCGGAGATTAACCTGGATAGAAAATAAGACACCAACATATCTACATCAACTCAGACAGCCAGACTGCTCTGCAGGCACTAGAATCCCTAGATCCAAACTCAAAACTAGTGCAGAACTGTAAAACAAACCTAAATGCACTGGCTAATTCCAACAGTCATACTTAGATTGGTACCAGGGCACTCCGACATTAATGGAAACGACGAAGCGGACGAACTTGCTAGAAAGGGCGCAGACACACCACTGGTCGGCCCAGAACCGTTCAGTGGAATCACAAAACGGGATGCATATTCTCTGCTCAGTAACTTAGAAAAAATTAGAGCAAACGATTGGTGGAAGTTTGTCAAAGGACAAGAACACTCGAAAGCTATAATCAAAGGGTTCAACAGCAAAACTGCTAAGGAGCTTTTAGGGCTCAAAAGACACAAAACCTGCGCGGTGACTAGAATATTTACTGGACACTGTAAGTTGAACAAACACATGTTTCAAATTGGAAAGAAACAAGATGCGACATGCAGGTTCTGCCAGGAGTCCGAGGAGACTGCAATGCACATTCTCTGTTCCTGTGGACCACTAGTCTAAAAGAAGTACCTACTTAGGGCGGCATGTATTGCAACCCTATGAGGTAAAGAACATAACTGCCAAAAAAATCTGGAACTTCCTGGATTCCACGGGCATTAGTAATGAACTTTAAAGGGCCGTCACAATAGATCACTGCTTGGTCGACGTGGCACTCAAAGGCCCGCAACACCCCAATAATAATAATAATAATCTATATATGTTTTATTCTGGTTTTTCCGAGGGTCTACAGTAATAGTATGGGGTTCTTCAAAAAAGGAATGTACAGGTTTTTAAAAGGTCGGCAATGCGCATGTAACACCTCTGGAATTGCAGGCGTCTATAGGCTGCGGTGACTGCTTACCATCAAGCGGGCCGCATGATTGTTTGCCACCGTCGTGGTTTAAAAAAAAAAATATTCTTTTTTGTAATATATATATGTAATTTAAGTTTTACCACGAAATAAATGATTTATGATTTTTATGATTATAATTATGAATATTTAAACGGTGGTTAGCATAAAACCTAAGAAGTATATAGAGACCATTATGACTATGAAAATATTAACCATACACAATAATTCGGCCCGCAATGTACAGCAACACACGTTACGAGACACGAGGTTTTTAAAGTAACTGTCAACGCTTGTTGCGTGTTACTGTGAAAAGCTTTTATCTCGTAATATCATATCATGTTATGTCTCGTAATGTTTTCAGTACATTGCGGCTTGGTAAATTTTCTAAAATTGCTGACGGGGCCAGAAGTAGGTAAGTGTAACTTTAAAAAACTTCTTAATTAATAATAACACCGATACAGTTAATAATTTATCGACCGTACCTACTGAATTTACACACTCCATAAAAAGTATATTTATAAAAATATGTTGCCAACATTACATGCCAAATTAAATTGATGCAATAAACATGTTAAGAGCACTCGAGATATCATTCGCTAATAAATTAAGCACGGCAGTGAAGCAGGCTTTCCAGAGATTTCCGGAAACCATGATAATTGCCACTTAAGAGACGACAGCCGGATCTAACCTCATGTCGCTGTAAAACTACGGTTCTTTTATCGTTCACGTAAATTCCCAGATCCCCGGATCGTAATAAATAGCTGAAATCCGGAACTTCAACTACTGACACCGACAATCCTGATACGACTTAGTTGTGGCTTTCCTCCCTTTTTACTTCTCGCACTTTTCTTATTTCAGAACTAGATTAAACTGGTATTTTCTCGACGCAGAAGTGAGATTAGTGTTATTACTAACGGGCGTTTTATGTTTGTTTTCTATGTGCATTATGGGAAAGTTTTCGTGACAAAACAATTTTAGAATAAAAGTAATTTTTCTCGACGGGTTCATTTCGGGATCAAAATAATTGAGTTTATTCATTAACAATACAATATATTTGTAGTAGGTACCTAAAATTAATATTTAAGATTTGTAAATTATACATGAGGTACCTAAACAACATTAACTGGTGGCCTAGCGGTAAGAGCCTGCGACTCGTGGCGGGTTCTAACCCCGGCTCGTACCAATGAGTTTTTAGGAACTTATGTACGAAATATCATTTGATATTTACCAGTCGCTTTTGGGTGAAGGAAAACATCGTGAGAAAACCGGACTAATCCCAAAAAGACCTAGTTTACCCTCTGGGTTGGAAGGTCAGATGGCAGTCACTTTCGTAAAAACTAGTGCCTACGCCAATTCTGGGGATTAGTTGTCAAGCGGACCCCAGGCTCCCATGAGCCGTGGCAAAAATGCCGGAACAGCGCGAGGAAGAGGAAAGAGTACCTAAACAACATTAAATAGGTACGGCTGCTGGCAGCATTAAAAAAAAACTCTGCCCATAAACTCGAAAACTTTCAATCATACGTATAATTTGACGGTTCTTTATTACTTTTAATTAAGATCCTTAGCATTTTAAAACTTAAAAGTTTGTTAAGTATCTTTGAAAGTTATAGACATAAGGCTGCTGTTCAACCCTTGTCAGACCTCTCTTGATAACTGAACTCTGAAATATTAGTCTGAAATTTAACTTCCTAAGTTGTTTTAATTCGTTACCGCCCAAATTAACTTATAAACCAACTTAGAATGATCTGTCCACGGATTGTCCGACAAGTTTCAAAGCTATATTTGTAACAGGAATTCACAAACTTTAATGCGAAGAGAAAATTATATAAATACACTGATTTCAGCCTGAACATTCATTTAATTCAAAGTTGCTTAATCTACTACTAGCGACCCGCCCCAGCTTCACAGGACTTACACAAAACCATAACAAATTATAAGCCTAAACCTTCCTCAAGAATCACTCTATTGGTAGGTGAAAACCGCATGAAAATTCGTTCAATACTTTTTTAGTTCATCGCGATCATACAGACAGAGAGATGCGGCGGGGGACTTTGTTTTATAACACGACTAGGTACAAGTAGGTATCTAACAGGTAGGGTAGGGTAGGGTGGGGAAGGGTCGGGTAGGTATGTAACGTACTCTAGAGACATACGTTTTAAAAACTATACCTACACCTTAGTTTACAACAACGTAAATGTAAAAACATATTTTTCGCGGCGAATTTAAAAGAAAGTGTTTTTGCTTGACCCATACAAAATAATCAAAAACATAAATGACACCGCCGACTTAACTAAACAGTGTCACGTTACTTTGGTTTTTATTTCGTATAAGTAAAATACTTATCGATGCTAATTTGATTGGAAAACATTGGTGTAATTTAAATAAATAAACAACCACCAACTATAAATATTAACTACATTAGAATCAGTTAAACGTCATTAATAATCGTGTTTAGGTTGGTGGGTGACATTCATAATTATTATGTTAATTGTCTCGAGTGGTATTAATTACTCCCACATTCCAATTAAGTATCTGATTTGTGTACATTAAGAGATATTTCATGTATACCTATGTTATCTTAGCGTAATTAAAATCTGTGTTCTAGCGTACCGTATACAGAAATGCAAATTTACTTGACTTATGTAGCCTCATATTTGAATATTGTTGATCAAGTACAACATTTTAAGATAAAATAAATAAATATTATGAGATAAATTCACATAGTTCCGCAGTTAATTTGTAAACTGGTTTTTGCTCGAAATCGCTAAAATGCTTTTATAGGCCCTCTTCGGCGCGGAATTGGCATTTATACGAAATAAAAATTATAATTAGATATTTAGGTTCGCAATGCTCTCTGTTAGCTGTTACTTTACTTAAATTGTTTCACTGTAAATAAAACATGAAACAATAATTAACTTAGTTTAAACGTATGATTTGTAAGCCAAAAATTTCCATAGTCTTAATTTGTTAGGTCTGGAAATTAAACTTAGAAGACCGAAGACCTATCAAAACAATAAAAAACATACAGGACTAAAATGTACAACAAGTGTAAGCATACGTACAAAATACCTCGATTATAAATAAACAGTGCTCAGTGCTCATTACTTTATGCAAGAAATACTGTTATCGTGCTAAATTGCCAGACTTGTAACGTATTTTATCAACTCTCTTTATTTTTCTAACAAGCACTATAACAAGCAGAAGTCACGATTCGCGTTGTGCCACCTTGCAGCGGCCATTGCATGTCGGACTCAGAACCAGACGTTATTGCTTAGCTACGGCCTTCAGGACTGCTGCTGAACTACAAGCTGAAAAGAATAAAATGGAACGTTGCAATGCTGCAATTGTCTTTAGTAAAAATTGTGATACGTTCATACTTACTAGTAGTTATGCTTAAAAATGTGAAAATTAGTAGACCTTAACCTTTTCTACTACAATGTACCCAATGAAGAGACGCTTTCGAGATTGATTGTCGTACATTGACCCTCCTGTTCTTGCTATCTCTGTTGCTCGCGCATAATTATATTGCTGTCAAACTCGCAAGTGGCATTGACAACGGACATCATGGGCGGGGACAGCAATATAGTTATGCGCGTGCAATAGAGATAGCAACAGGTGGGGCAATGTACGCAAATCTATCTGGAAAGAATCTCTGCTTTATGCATCATGATTGTATTTGTACTCGATTGTAAATCTATACTCATAAAAAACAATTCGAAGTTAAAGATCCCAACTTATTGATACGAGTATGATACGAAAATGACCCGACAAACAGTGCATCTCGCGCGCACAAAGCATACTTAGATGCACTGTTTGTGAAAAACAACAAATCGAGTTGCGATCTTTAAACTTAAAATAGCTCAATCATTGAAACCAGCATAGAATCATGTTTTTGATGAATAAGGAATCGTTTTCCGATACATATTTATTCCATTTTATTTTATGTATTTGGAAATAAAACCACCATATAAGTGAGCAGGAGATACATTCACTTATATCCTTAATTAACTTTATTTATACGCAAGTAAACGCCTATAATAATTTTACGAGCAAGTATAAGCGTAACCGGTGCGTGTTGAGTAAAGTTTTACCTACAGATGACACAGCAGCAGCATTGTCCTGAGCTTGCTCGGTCTCGCAGACATCCATAAAAATTAGGTGTACGTACTATTTTTATTTTAGGAAATGTTATATTGGAATAGAGAATGATTTTTTTTACAATACTTATTGTAGGCACGTTAAAGAAAAAAATCTAAGCTAATATTTAAAAAAAAAAAACTCGGATTTTGTATTTTTTTCACGGATCGGTACGTAGACTGCCTAACTAAATTGTTCGATTCTTACAAATTTCGTATTCTTGTCATACGGGCCTAGGCACAACAGCGATTTAACGAACCACGAAGACAAACCATATTATTACTGTGACTCCCGCCTATATAGGTAACATACAGCTGGTAGATATTTATTGTAGCTCGTTGGTTAAATACCGGCAATTCATTTAAAATAGCGTTGCCCAGTGTTTGACTAAGCTAATTCTAATATTTAGCATTATGTATTTCACCTTTGTTGCTTGAAATTAGGATTGAATGCGGCAGCTATTGGGGCTGTGTCAAGTACTAGTACATTTACATCTGGGAGCATGTTAGTGCCCCCGTCAAGACGAGCCACCTACCTTTTCTCGAAGCGCTTCGTCGTTTTTAAACCCTCATAACTTGGGTTTGGATTAAATCGGATAAACAAAAATTTTATGGATATCTAAAAAACCCCGATTTCGTCACTGACTCACTCACTGATGATCATGAAAACTCTAAGGGTACTTCCTGAAGTCCTAGAAAGCTGAAATTTGGTATGTAAGCTAGTATTAGTACACGAACAATAAAAAAATTCTAAAACTTGGAACTTTTAGCCCCCACCCCTTAAACTAGGGGATGAAAGTTTGCACGAGACTTCCGCAAATTTTAATGCTAGGGCAGGGGGCAGGGTTTGTGAAGTTAGGGCTTGTAGAGTTAGATGCTTGCGTCTACATGAGATCTACTTACCTTATAGACCTTTTAATAGTGCGAGCCTTATGGCTTTTTTCTTGTCAACATTTTACATGAAAATGTTTTCGGTGGACAATATGTCTACTATACCTATAAATATTTAAAGGCTTTAAATATTCCAAAATGTTGATGGATATTTGTTATCTATTTAGATTTTTTCAGTTAGTCCTATTAAAGCGAAATATTTCTTTCCTTTCTGCTTGGACGTAAATATACCATCAAAGCTCTTACCGTTTCCCATTATAATGCTTCTTATTTAACGCACCATTTATAAAGAGGTTTTAGGAATTTGTTAAAATTTACGCAGCACTTTCCGTGGAATGCGCGAACGGTGTATAAAATACGCCGATGTTCTATGCGTTTCAAAAATGTCTAATCTTTAGAGCAAGACAGCTGTCTCGACTATTTAGATACACGACGAACGCGCCTCCACTTTCAGAGTAAAATATCGTTTTAAATACCGACTGACAGATGACACATTTCGACATTCTTCAACTTGTCGGTTCTGAAATACGCGCGCTCGTTTCTCCCTTTTATTTATTTTGGCCCTCGTTGGAACGAACAGACGTAAAATTTCCTCATTATACAATGCATTTTGTATCGTATTATGATGTTATTACAGATTATTTTATAACATCATTATTATACACTTTTGTCATTAATCCTCGATATAAGCCAATTTAATAAGAACAGACAAAAAGTCAGTGTAAAGATATGCTGTCTAATGTCGCCTATACGGGTTAACCAACCAATTAGTATAAGTGTACAGATACAAAAATAACACCTGAATCTCTGGTAATCACAAATTGTCTATATCAAAATGATTTAAGTAATATTTACATGACAGTATCTCATAAATCTTAAGTGACATAAAATTTATAGATAGCCATTATACGCGACAGTAGGAGAGCATAAATATGTTGTCAGTGTATTAATACCCGTGGTACCGGAGTTATTAAAGACACGTGTTTGACAATACGATATGTATTTTTTGTTAGCTTAACACTCGTCATAAACGTATGTTAATCCCTTGGTATACTGAACGTAATACAAAAAAATAGGTCATGAACAGATTCCCCAAGAACGGCAATAAGTAATGCTTAGCGCAGATACAGCTTAAAACCTCTAGATGAATTCGTGTCGAGTTGGCAAAATAATTGAGCCATTCATAAGGCTTGTGATAGCAGGCTCGAGCCCCTTTCGAGCACAATGACTAATAAGAAGTTAATCCGCAAATAAAAGTGGAATTGAAACAGAAGTGGAACGCCTTCGCGCCGTGTGGGTAGGCTAATGTCGATTTGTCTTTGTCGGCGTCACTGAACTCGTCAGAAATAGATTAAGCGCTCTCACTCCATCTAATGGCGCCTCATTTGTTTGGCTTTAAGAGAAAAATTGGTCTTAAACTCTGCACGATAGAATCTTGTCGATGAGTTTCGTTTGTTTGACTCAATTTGCGCTCGTCCGCCCCGCGTTACCTCACACTTTCAAATCCACTTAACACTTTCGAGTGGAGCCTCAGCAAATTGTTTAAGTTGTTGTGCTCCTGTTTACTGCTCACCTGAAAAAACGCAATTTGTGTTTTGGCCACGAGTTGTTCACCTTGTTACACACCTCATTTACTGTCAAGTGTTTCCGTTGAAATTGTTTACGTCCTTACGTAGGCATGTAAAATTCGCATCGCAATTTACGTAAAGTAATTCGCCTGCAACTGTGATGCGTATTTTTTTGTACCAGCAAATTCTTTTTCTCGTATAAAATGTACATCGATTAAAAGAATGTTTAAATTGTGGTTTAATAATAAAGTCAGAAACTATTTCATGAAGCTGCGCTGTGATTCGTATTTCGTATTCACGAAGCGCCGGATTTAAATTCAAAAGAAGAGAAAGAAATTAAAAATCCGCAGCGGAATAAACTAGTGAGAATCCGGTGGATGCGTACTAACCAGATGAAAGCAAGAACTTAATTTTTAGATACAGTGCCTGGATTCCCGGTAAATGCTAGTCTTTTGTTTCAAGCTAGCTCTAGTCCTCACTGATACATTTTTGAAGAAACTTATTATTTAAACGTTCTTTATAAGTACTTTAAGATGTCTACGTAAACTTAGTATTCCAAAAGCACCGCTTGACACGTTTTAATTATATATATATATATATATATATATATATATACATCGTGAGCCATATAGCCCATTGTAAAAATACAATTTTTTTTAGTATATAACTACTGTATATATATTATATTCATATTTGTCAGTGTCCTTAGCAACACTCATTTTATCTTTTGTGTGACGTTAACATTCTCGAACCAGGTTAAACCTTTTCTAAAGCTCGATTTCTCGATATTTCACCATTATTGTAATCGCATTAGGTACTACAGCTCGGTAAATCTACGATTATTGTGATAATGCGCAAAGTGCGATAAATTACGCATTAAAGGAAATACTAAGAGACATGTGGTCGAGAAAACCGAAATCGATCTGTCTGTTGACGCTTTACGCGTTTGTGTGCACTTGCCCTGCGAAATTAAATGATTCATATCCACTGGAAATGTACATATTATTAATTCGATAAGGCCACGATTTGAAATACAACTTTGACAAAACGTCGAAATAACAACCAGCTGACATTTCTTTCCACAACTCAAAACATCTGTCTCTCTCTCATCACCATCATCCTCGTAGGGATTGTCCCGTACTGTGTCGGGGTCCGCTTTCATGGCTTTTTCCACTTCGCTCTGTACCGGACATCATCATCAGCTTACCTGCAAGCGTTTAATTAAATCCTTGGCGATGACGTTGCACTACCGCTACCCTGGATTGCCCCTTCTGTTTGGGTACTGTATTAAATGTGTAGTATTAAATTTAATGTGGTGTCTGTCATCTTTGGTAGTTTGTCACAGTTGTGTAACCATTTATATCTTGATTAAAATTTCGCCTTTATTCAATGATTATAACGAAAGCTGACCTTTCACATGTCATGCCACGACGTAATAAGCCTCGCTCCACAAAAATCTTTTACAGTATCTCATATATGGTGCTATTTTCCCGCACGGGTGCGGAAATGAGCACTTTCTGTGCATATATCGAAACTTTAAAGAGACATATGTATTGTAAAACGTACGATACACGTGCGAATAGGTAATTCACTATACGTGTCCTGTCGTGTCTTCGGTCGTGTTTTTAGTTATCACCACTCTTTGCGAATTTAATATTTTCTGCACTTGTATCGTAAATAACTATTTTGACACCGTATTACAATCCTATTTCCGTGTTTACAAGTTTGATTTTATTTGTAGTACATCGCACCGTGAAATAAGCGTGAAGGCGTCTGCCGACCACCCAGTGCGACGTTGACTGCTTAACGCGCGCGGCGTCATTTCTTCTGATTTATTGAAATGCAGAGCCGACGGCGAACCCTTTATGTGCACTGCGATGCAACAAAAGTGTACACTAAAAAAACCTGTTAATTTAAAATAATTTTTAAAAATTGGACTTATTACATAATCATCATTGTGTAACGATTGATAATCTCATAACTAATTTCAGGTTTTCTAAGTCGCTACATTTTTTTTGCTATATTGTTATTCTTAATTTCATAAACCAAACGTAATGTATTACAAATAAGTATATACATATATTAACTATGGCTGTGTTAAACCAAGTTTTTCTTTTTTTATTCTTTAGTGGATTTTGTTCACGAGTGGTTGTTGAGATGAAATAAAATGTATGATTTACTTAATAAATTCGCAAAACTACAAATCCGTAACACACAAAAAACTGTTCTTCGGTTTGTCTTATACAGAAGAAAGCCAAAATTTATGAAATCACCGGCTCACACCGGCTGTGATTACAAATGTGTGACTCCTTCGTTTCTCTTCTTCTTCTTCTTATATAATTAATTAAAGAAAAAGATAAAAGATGCAATTTTGTATTCTTAATTATTATCTTATCACCTATGTCACTCCCACGACTGAGACAAATCTAACAACATCTAGGATTATTTGAAAATCACAATGATGCAAATATGTTTGTACTGTGCATATTCCCTTGCCATTTTAAAGAACTCTTTTATAACTGTTATAAAACTCTTAATAAAAAAGAGCTAGGCAAACTTGCCAAAGCTCTCACTCGATTGACCCATGAAACTCGCAAAGAAAAATAGACTTTGTTTCACCATGTTTCACTCGCCGCAAAGTATAAGCACATCGGAAATTTACATTCCCATTTTCTATTTATGCCAATCGGCTGGGGGTGAGCTTTGATAGCGAAAAGGGATTAGACACTTTCACTTTACGCGCCATATTTTCGGATTCAGAATTCATTATTCGCCTTCATCAATTTACATAAGAAATAAAAGAAAATACACAATTTATAATCATAAAAAATATTTGCAGAGTGATCTGTTTCAAGCAGATTAGTCCTAAGTGTATTAGCTAAGCTAAAATTACGTACCTACATTTAATATCTCGTGATCTACTGTCACTAGTGTATAAGTCAGGGTCTACAAGACCAAATTTGGTCGGGCCAGCATCTTTGCCCACTTAAGAAAAAAAAAACAATGAACCGCGTGCTTGCAGTGTATGTACGCACGATTTAATAAATTATGAAATTTTATCATCTAATTATTTTGTCTCCTAGTGTACACCTACACTGGTTTAAATTAATTCAAAATTATGCTTTGAACTTAGTTTTCTCACGCAACCTCTAGAGTAGATCACAGAAAACCTCTTCGTAACTAATTCAAACACATTGGAAGGGGAATTTCAATTTAGGGTTTCATGAATATCGAGTCATTAACTAAACTGATTTCTTAGTTTGTTCCTTTCACAGTGTCTACTCATATGTAACTTACCTGCACTAAATTACCTAACTAATACCCTTTTCTAATGGAAATCTTTTTAGAAATTCCATTTGATATATTATCATATAAATAAATATTAAGTAATTGAGTTATAAAATTACCTAATGAGATCCACTTGAGCACTAAGGTTATTAGTGTCATAATTATCAATAATGCCTTTTATTTTAAACAAAACTAATTAGAATAGACAAGTATGGAAGCAAGAAGATAAAGAACATTATTCTGAATTCAATAATGATCTTTAGCCACTTCTTGTTTGCATACTTATAATTCTGAGAGAATCGCTGTATTGAAACTCCGTATAACCAAAAACCACACTATAATCTTTATACAAGTTTACTCTCTTTATAAGTTTACATCTTTCCATCGTGACGAAGAGGTAGAACGTTTTTACGACCTTAACACAGCGAGTGAAGAAAACCGAGAAACGTAGAACATGGTCCTCAGCGACTTTACCGAAAAGGAGAACTGGATAATGGTATCCGGTGATGTGGTTGGCCCACACGGACTTGGCAATTGGAACGATTGGCCTTGGGGCCATATCATTCAGGACATTGGTTGCACCCGCCTACATACGGTTTTCCCTTGTTATCGTCTACGCCCGTAGCGCGTACCTCACGCTCGCAGTGAATTTGTTACGAGTAAAATTATTGTGAAAATTTACAGTCAACAGCTCTCCAAAAAACAAGATAGGGACCTTGATTACAAACAAAGACCAATTTAATTTAGAACTAAGTAATCAGTTCAGCCTTCTCGACAAAGACAAACGTACTTGTACAAGCACAGTACACCAAAATGAAAACCTGCATTAAAATACCAAGTAGCCACCAGATATGCTTCACAGACCACTCGAGGCAAAGAAAGGCCAAAAAAGGAAATAGCGAGATGATTTGGGGGCCTAGCCAAGATGCATATCGTTTGCGCCGTAGCCAACGAAATGCTGATGATGTATCTTTGCGCACTTAGGGCTTATACCCTTAGAATATGTGGCCGGATAGAAACACGCTGTGTAATTTTTCGTGTAGTGTTCACAATTTCTAGAAAAGAACTAAATCCTGTATTTTATGCTGTAAAATGTACCCCTACATTAAACTGTTGTACCTTGGACCTAGTTTAACCTCTGAAAGTTGGCAATATTTCCACATTTCCACGGTTATTGAAATATTTAAGTTATAATATTTGAAACTTTATTCTTAACTATCAAAATCAAGCTATCAATGAAACTCGAGAGCGGCCCGTATCTCAAAAAAAAAATATGTTATGAAAAGTCAGTAAGTATTTCGAACTTTAAATCAAGGATGATTATTTCATGTTTTGCTAATATATAATAAAACTTAATATAATAGGTTAAAGATAAGTTAATTAGCTACTCGACCGTAGGATCATTTCAGCCTAATCTCAATTGGAATGGTTATTACGAAGCTTACCTACTTATCCAAGAAGTTGCTTTCTTGTACCTCGGACACCGAAAATATGTTGTACCTTGGCCCGTTCTAGCTAGTACGCAAGCATATATTTTTTTACTTAAGATTTAATATTTGCCGTATTCCTAATTATTGGTTATCTGTGTTGTAAGTTACCAAGTAATCTATCTTAGAAAGGATTCCTAAAATGTTTTAAGCCAAAATAAAATGTGACCATTGCTAAGTATATTTTTCTGAGGTAATTTGTACTAGAAAAATATATTGAATGGCGTAAATGTGCTAAAAATATCTGTGATTTCATAATAAATATTATTTCTATAATTATATTATAAATGTAGTAATTAAAATTATCATATCCGAGGCATAACGGGATATGTCGAAGGTACCAATGTATGTAAGGGGTATCAGGGGTGTTGTTCCTTGGATATTTTTCCCATTTTTTCGTCAAACTATCCTATCAAAATAAATAATCCAATCCTTTAATTTTATATCATATCATATTTGATAGTGTATTAATGTAAGTATCTTATAATATTTGGATAAACAACAATTTTGTGGCCTTTAGTTTTTTTTCTAAAAATCAGAAAAGAAAAAACTGTGAGAGGCAGAACAGCTTCCCCTAAACTATGTATTTGCGTGACATTGCACTAAGCCGAGTGATTTAATTCGCAATTGAAATACCCCAAAACATACCAACGCCTGATAATTTTTATTATTTAAATGTCTAAATAAATTAATGTGCTAAACTTCCAAAACATGTCTACATAAACACTAATTTTACGTGACAGCTGCTTCATATACTTTTTTCCGGTTGAGTTTAGAAATGGCAATGGCGTCTTGAGAATATTGTTTTTTGTTTATTGCTCACTAATGTTGTTTGAAGTGTAGGTATGTTATTAAGTAGTAAACTAATGTGGAAGTGTGCAGTAAATGAATAATTAATATTTATAACGCGCTTAACCATTTAGTCATCAACCAATAACTTAAAGGCTATTTGTCAAGTCCAGCTAGCGCGTTACTAAGAGTTATCACCGTACCTCATGCTCTACGAGCACACTTTGATATTGGCAAAATCGTTATAGAGGTTTGATCTTCCAACCTTGAGGCTGGTATAATCGTCTAACTAGACAGGTGCCATCTTTTTAACTGAACTTCGAACTGCTTCATAAGAAAATAACTGTCATAGTGACCACCATACGACGCGAGACCATCGATGATGCTTGTTTTATATTCATACAATAAAAGAGAAATAAAATAAAATAGAAGGTCTCTAACTACGTAGAAAACCCAAATAAGTACAATCAGTTGATAGTCGCCTTTATCATAGCAGCAACAGAGCGCCTGATTGATCGCCGAGCACAGCGAGATCGGAGTCGGAGTAAGACTTCGTTTACGTCGAGTAAGAAACTACATATAAAAAAAAAAACATAATTACATTCTATTTCATGCCAATATGAAAAAAACATACCTTATCAGTCTCTTTGCTGGCATTTACAAATTCCCTGTATAACCACTTAACATTGCCTACAATTGTGTATAGTAGTTTTATAAAGCTGTAAATAACCGACGCACACTAATCTCAAAGTTCATTCGTAAAAAAAATAAAAAACGTATGTAAGAATGGAACTCGAAACCACCACGTACGGGTAGGTAGGCTGCGGTCACCGGACCCGGTGTCATTTCCAGTTTTCAAAAGGGGAATCCAGAGAACCCCACAAACGAACCAATTTTTAAATAGTCACGGGCTAAAACATTTTTGCATTTCATTACTAAACACATCGGCTTGGGCTGCATTTCAAACTTTTTAAATTTTAATTAACTATTAGAAAATTTTCCATCTTGCTTATTGAACTTGGTAGGTACTGTATGGAAGTGGAATACAAAAGGGTTAGCAAAACAGACTGCGTGTCAGACTGGAAATTAAAAAAAAAAGCAAGAGAGACATATTTGTGTTGTCCACGACAGTTCCGTTAAAATACTTTTATATATTATTTGCATGTAATTAGGCTAATTAAATAATATTTGTATGCCAATTTGTAGGCACAATGTGGAGATCATATGAGGTTACATATTGTAAATAGTTTTAAGACCTCTTTGTAAACCTACTATTGACAAATAAATAATCAATCAATCATTTTTACATACCTACATAACATAAGCACTGTGAATTTTATTTACTACGATTAAAGGCAATCATATTTAATTATAAAATTTCGAACTGGCGAGTTACCACAGTACCTAAGCATTCGAAAAGCGTATGTATCAAACACTTAATCTTAGCCTAACGTAACTTTTTTAAGTTACACCTATTTTACTTCAAGATATTTAAATTAACCAATTTTGAAAATAACACGCTCTGAAAAGGCGCGAGGGCAGAACAAGTCGTGTTTTAGAGCAAAACATTATTGTATCACAGCTGTGCTGTTGCCGCGTGCCGCCTCTAGGCGCTTTAAATTCGTACACTGTACGGGGGGCTATTCGCAACTAAACTATAAATTTGAATGAACTACTTTATTGACTTGCTATATAATTGAACTTTAGGTAGGTATATTCAGATATGTAAAATTAAATACGCTTTTGGCATAGAAAAACTCAATTACTAATACACGCTCTTAACGTTTTAACCGCTTAGAATTTTTCATCGAGCGTGCTAGTGCCACCGCCGGTACGAACTTACACGAAGTCTTGTCTTATATGTCAGACTACGGCGGTTAAAAGGTTATTTAAATAATTGAAGCTGATGTGGTGTGCATTAATGGTTTTTTATTAACAAATCGTTATAAGTTTTGACCCATGCCCATATCTCCAAATAGAGCACTTTTAAAGTACGCATCTAAATATTAATAAAACCATTGCTTAAATCGAAAAAGTAAATTAATACATTCACCTAGCAAGCACGTGTAGCTTTATTGTCAGTCCAAAAAAATCACCTCCTAATTCTTTATTCCTGCAAGCCTGCGTCTACCGATACAATCACCTAATCAAAAACATTTTGTTGAACTAAATTAGTTTGAAGGTAATTTATTTTTAAATAAAATCAGTCAGTACGTGTACATTCCTAATGATTCAATTAATTTGATTACTTTATTAGTTTAATTCTTTTTATTTTGTATTTATGCCAGATAACCAATTTATTTTCAAATTGAACGTAATTAGGTTTAGGCTTTTATCAAATCTAATACGTTTAGGTACTTTATGTTTTTAGATCTTATAAAATAAAACCATCTGATTCTTCAATGAAAAGTGACTTTGAAAACTGCATACTAGTATATTAATTAAAAACTTGTACCAAAAAGGTGCTCTTTAGAAAATTAGACAACTGCAAATAATTGAGAATATACCCTTTCACATCTGGTAACTATTCGCTGCACTCTCGCGCCTTGCACTTTACTCAGAGCAACATGTCTTCCCACATAAACTTTACTATGCTTTTATTGCGAAAGTCTTTAGTATTGCGAATAAAACATTATTAGCTCGAATACATTTTGTTGTATTCAACAACAACATATAAACAATGTTTAAATCCTACTCTAAAGTCTGATACGTTTTTAATACGTGAAATTTTAATCGGTTTTTATAAAACCTAACGTAAACTATTACATTAAGTTTAATCTGTTAAAATTATGGTTACCATGCCTCGTTATTTTTAGCATTACAAAAAACGTAAACAATCTTAACGTCTTTTTATTGAAAAACACTATTCATTAATAAGTCTCAGCAAATATGTTACAATTATATAGTATTTTCATTATTTTTGATTAAAAAATTAGTTAGGTACTATTTTTTGAAAGAGTTTTGAATAAAAAGACACGTCAAGATTGTTTACCCCTTTTCCTAATGCTTTTTTTTTTATGATAGAGGAGGCAAACGAGCAGACGGATCACCTGATGGTAAGCGATTACCGCCGTCCATGGACATCTGCAACACCAGAGGGGTTGTAAGTGCGTTGCCGGCATTTAAGATGGGAGTACGCTCTTAAAAAGTACGCTCATCTTAATGCTTGAAAAATACGAGGTATATAGGTGGCTAAAGATAACTTTCTTTGTAGGTTCTTTACTAGGTTAAAAAAAAAAATTTTTTTTTAAATTTAATCTGTTTATTTCATATCAAAAAAACATGCATTTTTTCTAACTTAACTACTAATCTTAAATTAAAAAGATTTTTTGAGTTAAGGAGTCTAGGCGTGTAGAATTAATTATACAGTACACTTCATCTTTGTATAAATTTTCATTATTTTCGCATTTTAAGCATGTGTTTCTTTATCATAGATCTAACTTGCCCACATGTTCGACCTTCTAATGAGCTTACTAATTCATATGGAAATCTATTCAATATACGCGGTACAATGCATTTCCATACTCTTCGACCATATTCATTGTTTGTTTTTCGGACCTCAAACGTTGGAATGTCATCTAGGTTACGTAACCGTAAGGGTCGCGTTTTTTTGTTTAAGTATTTTATGCTATTGTAGTATTGGGTTACAATGGATAAGTTTATTTTTTCATACAGTGGATAGTTTTAAATGGTTTTAGTTTAATGATATGATTGCAACGGTGAGTTTGCAAAACGTTAGTTGCTAATTTAGCGTATGTAGAGTAGATTTTGGTAGATTTACCGTTGAACCTATACTAATTTTATAAGTCAACGCTACAGATAAGACTTTTTTACGTTTTTAAAGTTAAGGCAGTAGTATAACCGCTACGTCAATTCATTTATTGGCGGAAACATTTGTTGATGTGTACTTTTCATTAACATGGAAATAGGTAGCTAGTTGAAATTATTCTAAAATAATTAAGAAAATGATCTAATATAAAATAACATACCTCAACAAAAAACATGAGAAAGAATTATTTGTAAATGTTTGTTCATCATAGGGAAAGGGTTCATGTCAACTGCTTTAGCCGACACTGCGTTGCCGTCCGCCGGCAGCAGCCCCGTCGCGGTCGCAGTTGTCGTCACAACCCTACACTCGTTTGTCATTTCTTACCCCGCCTCTCATATAAATACAAACAACCGAGGCGGAAGCCGTGAAATTTAGAAATTCCTTTGTGTCGACGCGTCGGCGCCACTTCGCCTTTATGCCTTCAGATCTACAAATTTTCAGATTTATTCTTTGAATAAATTTTGTGGTAGACGCTTGTCAGCTTTGAAATTCAATTGGCTCGGGGTCGAGCCATCGCTGACGAGTTCGTTTCCCTTTCTTTTATTTAGGATTTTGGGCTTTTTGTCTTTAAAAGGCAGCGAGCCTTTGAAACACTCCGATTTTTTTATTTACAAACAGGAAACCCGCTCTAAATCCTGTAACTGAAGTTTTATTACGACTCTGTAAAAGAAAGATCTTTCCCAAATCTCTACAAATAGAAGTAAAATGGTCTTTACAATCTGCATTCAGTTTAGTAAAGAACCCCTTTACTCATGTGAAATAAACAGATACCAGTAAAATAATAACTAAATTTAGTTAAATACTTACTTGTCCTACCAATACCTTACTGGCGTAGGCGGTTAAATAAAACAAATATTTTAGCATAAAATAATAAAAAATAATTACAAGCAGATAATCTATCGTCAACAGTAATTTTTATATCAACTTGTTTTGTTTGTGTTGTTTAATAAATGTATAATGGATCTTCTGCTGATTAATTAACTAAACTTAAAAAGGAAATAATAACCAGCACGAGTATTAGCCAGCCAGCCAACCGTAGCCTAAGGACGCTTGCAAATGGTATCACAATACAACTGCCGCCTCTTACGTAGATTTAGCAGGTTAATGAAAAAATACACCTGACAGCCAACACTGCATTCTCGTCAATCCATACGAGTAGATAGTCACTCGTATAAGTAGCAATGTTATTATAATAATCATTAATGATAACTGTGGGGAGAGGATCGGGCTGTCAAGAGGGTGTTCTTGGGACGACCGACTGGTAGCCGTCCGGTGGGTCGGCTCAGGTATCGCTGGGAAGACAGTGTGGCGGCGGATCTTTAGCTTCGCGTCTGAAACTGGCAGGAAGTTGCGCAGGATCGGGACAAGTGGTATTCTCTCGTTTCGGAGGCCAAGATTCCTTTAGGATGACTGAGCCAAAATAGTTAGTTAGTTAACTGTTGTCTTCAGTTAATTGGAGGTACTTCCTCAGTTAGATTGCTAGATTGTTCGAGATGAGACTTCGCTGTTCAAGCCTCCTTGTCTTGGCAAAACTATTCCATTTTTTTCCTAGTAATTCATATGCTCCATTAGGATATTAAGCACACCAATCATCATTGCATGTATGGAAAGTAAATAATTATAGTATTATGTACGAGTACTAAGACCGAATTCAAATGTTTGTAATTAATTTAACTTCAACCTGTATCAGTTCTGTATCAAGCAAGTCTGCAATTTAATTAAGTATTGAAACAGTTGTCAAACTTCCGTGCAACCGTCTCTGGGTAAAAAGCCACACAGAGCAATAATGTTAAATATCGAAATAGTTCCTCAACGTCGGCCGTTTTTTACTGGAGAAGCTGAGATCCGCCCTCGAACTCTCGTATGGCGGAAAAGTAATCATTCGTTTTCCGAAGGAAGTCCCCAGGTAATAGAGTGATTTACTTTCTTGCGACTGTTATCTATCTTACTGTCTATGATATGTGTCTATGATACTGTCGATTTAGTTTAAATGTGCGTCTATTCGATATTTAAATGTTGGTCAGGCATCAAAGTTAGTCTATGTAATTTGTTTAATTCGTATTACTAAAATAAAATAATAACATTTTATTAAAAAAAACTAAGTAAATATGAATGTCAAAATCAATATATTAACAAAACACAGTTTCATTTAAAAATATTTCTTTATACTGATTAACGGTTTAGCTAAAAATCCCTTTCAATCTGTTAATCCGACTACAGGTGGCGTAGCCAACGTGCCAATAGTTAACGTGCCGTAGCCAACGAAAGTGATAGAGAGAGATGACTACGCTACGGAGCATTATCGATTGGCACGTTGGCTAAGCAACCCAGTTAGTTTACAAAAATTGCAGTGTCATAATAAATAAATAAATAAAAGGAGAATATTTCGGAAGATTCTTGTGAGAAGAGAAGATGGCAGTTTTAGACTCCGCTAAAATGTCGAAATTAAAGATCTTGTGGCTGCATCCAATATTATCGGTGAGACCAAAGCTCACCGTCTCCGCTGGCTCGGCCACGTTTTGAGAATGGAGGAGGATTGCGGCGCTAAAAGGGCATACCTGGGACACCCGGTAGCGCGGAGGCCCATCGGACGTACCAGGTATCACTGGGGCGTTGCTGTTGAAGCGGACTTGCGCGATCTCCAAGCCGATAACTGGTGGGAGATGGCACAAAATCGAGACAACTGGCGTGTACTGTGTGGCCAAGACTCATTTTGGGTCGCTGCGGCATTAAGTATGTATGTGTGTATCATAATCGGTCAAGTCATTAGGAGGAAATTAGTACGAATTAATAAAAATTGACATAAAATTATTTGCTCTCACAACTTAGGTCATAGAATTAGCAATATTATAGATAATTTGGCTGGCAGGTATTCATGGTAAGGTGAATCATGGTGAATTTAGACAGAACCTGTCCATGTGTGACCATCATCTTGCATACAATTGGGCGTTTTTATACCCAAAAAAATAAAAAATATATATTTATATTATTTCAACTTCTGTACAAGCTCCAAAAACGGTTAATCGCGGATCAGATTTGCATAAATACATCACAGCCTAGCCCAAGGGCGGAAAAGGTGGGACATAATTCAATCACTCCCGCAATTCGGTCTTTTGTCGGTAAAGACCGCATCCGGGAAGGGGGCCATTCTCGACCGCTCTTTATGCTGCTAACTCTACAGTAAGCTTGTTACGACGCTTCCATTGTGGGAACTATTCATGTATCTTACGAGGGTCCTTTATTATACTGAATTCGGAAAATGGCAAGTTGAAAAAAATATACGCTGAATATATAAGGTAATGAAAATGTGGTTAATTTAAATGAGACTGGGGACCAAGGCTAATAAAAGAAATAATGATAACGAAACTATAAAGGTTTCTAATTGACTACGGAACCCTAAAAAGTACTTACCTTAACCGATACATAGATAGTTGTATATTTAAATCAAATTGAGGTGCCTTAAATTATAAAATTATTCTTATAGTTTTTGATTTTCCTCGCTGTTCCAGTTACTTAAAACATCTTGTAAATGTGTGTCGCTATACTCGTATCTAATCATGGCATCGCTGGCTAATTAATAAACCGCAATACGTGTATGTTTACAAAACAAGAGCCCCCTCGGTGGCAATATATATATTTATTTAGTCTTAAGCTCTTCACTCAAATTGGAAAAGATTGCGTACAAATTTGACCTACAAAATAAACTTGTTCCCAAAACAAACTTCCCGGGCCCAAACAGAGGCAGCATTAACATAGACTCCGGCATGTCATCTGGTTGAAGTCAATAATTCTTCGGTCCGTTCGTTTTCTTTTTAATTAATTTTGACAAATTACCCAACCTTCTCAGTTTCTCTGTGCTTTCGTTTAATTAAATACTGAAGTGACACTCGGGATGTCCGAGGAGAGGAATGTTAAAACGTACCTTGTCTCGTATTTTGTTTACGAGAATAGATGCTTCTAGTTAGGTACTTTTATCTTAGAGATACACTTGAAATAAATGGCAAACTCTTGGTTGTTTTGAGAGTTGCCTGCAAATATTTCTTGACAGAGGCTAAATGAATAAAAAATAGTATAGGGTTATTTTTTATTCTTTCAGCCTCTAGTTTAAAAAAAATAATTGCATAGAAGTTTGACTTTTAAAATAACACTTTCACTATCTAGGCCGTCAAAATCACTGCCAACTTATCTCAGTTTGAGTCTAGCAAACATTTTACTGGTATGTTTAATATAGTCACATGAGTATATTGCAATATATGACATTAAAGCAAACCCCTTAGAAATAAGAACAATCTAATGGAGGAGTGAGACATTTAAAATGTTTAAATAAAAATAATAAAAATCGTCCAATCCCAAATATATATAGTATCCTGTACATTTTTGTAATGTTTAAAAGTATACTTCCTATTATCAATGTGTTTTTTTTTTGTAATTTCATCAATCTTTTCCATATGATATAAAATCATAAACTTTTTAACGTATTATTCACCCATAAGATATCTGAATCAAGACTCACTAAGTAGAGTGCTTCTAAATTCAGCCTTCAAGAGTGAAGTATAGATAGACAAACATCTTCAGTGTACGCACCGTATCAGCTCCGCCGTTTCATCGATGATGTTTGCCGGAGATTTAATAACATTCACCCCATTCCTGTTAAAGATTTATGACATACGTTATCATATTTACGAAGTACACAGGAAAATTTACCTTATTGCTTATAATATAGCTTGTTGGTTATCTCCGTGCATTGCCATCTTCTCCCTAACATAAACAAAACGAAACGCAATTTTCGTGTTCAAGTCAATAGCTTAGAATAATAAGTGATAGTAAGTAATATTAAGGAAATCCACATAAGAGTCCCCTTTCCTTCTGCGGCGTTACTATTGGTCTCGGCGTCCATTTATTTGGTACATTATTAAATTCACTTATTTTCCAATTTACGAATTATTTTTTAATATTTGAATTTGCACCAATATAAATATTTTGATACGTAATTTTGAGCAATGTAAGAATTTCTTCTTAATTTTTAACGGAGAAAAGTTTTCAGCAATGTAAAGTTGCCTTACCAGCGTATTCTGATCTTAAAAAACAGGATTTGAATTTTATGGATCTAATTCATAACCTGTTATTAAAATCAGAATTCGCCTGTTAAGCACTACCTATAATTTTTTATCAACATATACCTACTAAGTAGACATCTATGGTAGGCAAAGGTTATACATTTGTATACACGCTATTACCTATTTACAATGGATAAAAGTAAAGAAATGTATATAGGACCTATATAAATTTACATATTTATGACCTCTAGCTTTTACCCGCTACTATGTCTACGCACAATGATGATTTCCGTGATTTTTATAATATAGTTATTATATGATCCGTGACCCATCATACCAAATTTTATCGAATTGGGGTTTAAGCGTGAAGAAGTAACAAATAGACAAATTTCCTTTCGCAATTTATAATATTAAGTAAGGGCTGTAACATCCAACCTGGACGAAATTCAAAGTTTCCAACTCTCCATCGACTTCAACCAATAGTAGTACCTCAAGAGGAATATGGAGAGCAATTTCGGGTGCTCGGTAGCTGGCTTACTTCACGAACCATTAAATTTTCCTGTTTGCATTTTTTAGCATACGTTAGGTATCTGCGCGCAAGACGGGAACGGGCTTTACGATTGTAGTTTTAGGGGTTTGGGCGACACACTCATACTGTTTAGGTTTATTATTGCACTTTAGGAAATTGTAGTGCTTTTTATATTTTTAGTGAAAGCTGAAGTGATTAGAGCGTTCAGTCATTAAACTAATTTTATATTTGATGTGTCCCGCCGAGTCTCTTGCCGGTCCCATATTGGGATACCCTTTTACAATTTAGGAGGGATTTAAATCTTTTCGGGTCAAAGGTGTAGGGTTAGAGTCGGCGTAGCTTTATTTGACGCATTGTAATATGTCTACTTGGAAAGTAAACTATCTTCATCTTTATACTACTGTACCACTGTTTGTGAGGGTCTCAAAACGGTAACATTTAACCCTCTAAACTCCTATAACTGCAAAGCAAAACTAACTGCCTTTTTACAAACACTATCTTATCAGGAAACCGACCTCTTGTCATGTTTGAAATAACCATTGCTATCCATCTTGCTCATCATGTTTTTCAGTTACCTACACCCACCCACACACACACACACACACACACACACACACATACACACACACACACACGCACACACACACGCGCACACACACGCACGCACGCACACACACACATGCACATACTTGATCCACACCACCACGACTTTACACACATACTTACACAGATCTGTATTAGTTGGCTTTAATTAGCTACAATCTTTGTCATTTACCTTTTTTCCAGTCTACGGATTTCTATTGCTGATACCATTGTTACCAAATCAAGGATGAATCGCTCACGTTGTTGTTAGGAGGAATCGCTGACTCCCGAGTCACAGGCTTAGACCTAGTTCGGGAGGCAGAGGCTCAACCCCACTACCTAAATGTGTTACAAACCTAATACACCTGTCTTACTCATAAATTTTACAATATGAATTGTAATGTAAGGTTTAAAGCAATAATGATTTATTATTTTATTATTTTCGATAAGTTAGTATCTGAGTAACAATGTTGGCAATGTACAGCCAGTGTATTATTAAAATAAATATATGTAGTTCGTGTCATCCACGATGACGCACAGATTAGTTAAATCTAACATTTAATAACATGACAATATGAGTCAAGGCACGTGTCTTCGTGACTGACACGATGTATAATATTTCTGATTATAATATATATAATGTAAGCTGTGGTCTGTATTATCCTTGTTCCTATGTAATACTGGAGATGTATTATCCGTTGGTGATAAATAATTGAAAGATTTTTTTGTGTTTTTTTTATAACATTGTGTCACCGTTTTATGTTTTATGGTACATGTGTTTATCGTGGAAATTACAACTTAACAAATCGTGATTGTATTTTTTGTTAATGTTATCAATAGGTATAAAATAACGGCTTTCATAAAAAAATCAGACAATTATTATTCAGTTAATGAATACTAGCTAAACTGGTAGTCAGCAAGCTAAAGTTTCTGATAGCTCCATGTAAAAACATGCTCTTTTGTTTGAATTTAAAATATAGAGCGCAAAACAATTTAGCAAAAAGTCGCTTAGAACGGTAGCTTTATTTGCAATTACTATAATCACGGTATCAAATCAATTAATCACCTATGTCTGACAGTTTTATTATCGTTTGATCATTAAACATATAGAATATAAACTTTCATGCTATTGAAGACTAGGTACAAAAGATTACCGTTTTAACTTTAGATATCCTCATTTTTTTTCACTAGTCGCTACTACGAACCACATACAAATGAAAAATGACATACTTTCGCCAAGCAAAATACAGTGTTCTATCGCTCAAATGTATACAGTGTTTATTTTTGATAATGTGTGCAATATACTAGCAGTACATAGGAAAATGAAAATTAGGGGTAAACTAAACTATAACTTAGGATCAATTATATTGGATCTTTTTTTTATAATTATTCTGCGTTCCTTGACATTGTTTCAAAATTAACTGTAACCTGTACATATATATATATTTTTTTTACTTAAATTATATTGGAAGCAAAAAAAATCGTGAAAGCCGAAAACGAAACAATTGTGAAACACGAACGAAAAAAATACAATTGTGTACTATAATTGCAATTTTGTATATTTCCAATTATTTTCAATCTATGCTTTACAATTATAGACATTATACTAAAAAATTGTATGTTTTTCCGCGAATTATCATGCCTTTTTCCAATATTAAATTTAAGTTATGGTTAATTTTGGAATATTGTCAAGTAATGTAGAAGAATTATAAAAAAAAAGATCCAATATAATCGATCTAAAGTTATAGTTCCCTTCATTTCTCCCCTGAATATCATTTTCTTATTAGCTGCTATTATACTGCACACAACTGTAGCCACAAACTTAAACTAGACATAGGTTTTAGTGCTATATATAAAAAAAAAAACTGAAAGATTTTTTTAAATTAAGTTTTAACTACCAAAACATAATTAATAATCGAATTTAAACTGTCGTGGGACATACTAACATTAAAATAATTCTACGGATTACACTCAGGTATTTTTAGTCACTCGCGCGACATGTTTGGGAGAGCTTAGGTCTCCTTTCTCAAGCACTAACAGTACGAGCAGCGTAAAAAAAATACGTGAGTGTAATCCGTAGAATTATTTTAATAATTCATAATTTTTTAAACTTTTTCGAGCGGCAATGTATCCGTACATCATGGTCACTTGTGGCAGTTGTCAAGTCACGCGTCGCGTCATGAAATACGACGTTTTGAGTTAAGACAAAGTAGTGATACATTTCATACATTGTTGAACTTTTTATATGGAAAATTTTAAATCGACCATTTATATAAAATCTATGAAAGTGTGTCCATAACAGCCTAACCTACCCTTTGATTATGGCATGTGTTCATAACAAAAATACACACTGTAAAACAATTTCCTTAATACAGTTGCAAGAGATTCGCTTGCACTACGCTGTTCAAATTAAAAGTACGAGTAAAAACAATTGGAATTGCAACTGCATTTACCACTTCTTTATACCGAGAGCCACGTCAGCACTAATGGCTTTTAAATAGAACTTTCTGACGGTATATATTATTCAAAATATTTTAATGGACAAATATCTCTCTATCAGTTAAATCCATTTAAATATCAGTCAAACCGTTTTTATTTTTGAATTTCGTGATTTTATCTACGAAGCTACGTTTGTAGAGTTTGGCATGATACAGTTTATTGCTAGCAATAAATTATATATTTTTTTGCATACAGGCTGGAATTTTTAAATGGAGTATTATGGGAAGCTAACAATGAATGTCGTCTTAGACCATTTTTATCTTATTTTATCTGTAATACTGCCGGATACAAGGGTGAATGATATTTTTTCAGAAACCTTCATAATTTAACGTACTTACCTAAAAAATAAGTTCTTCGAATTACTATCTACGAAAAATATTATTTTAAAATTTGTTATGTTATATTAAGTACAAATATGTTATAAGCACATTCTAAAAATATTACCACCAGCAGGGTACCAGGGCACTCCGACATTGACGGAAATGAAAAAGCGGACGAACTTGCTAGAAAAGGCACGGACACACCCTTGGTCGGTCCAGAACCGTTCTGTGGAATCACTAAACGCGAAGCATATTCTCTGCTTATCAAACTAAAAAAAAAATCAAGGGCAATCGTTTGGTGAAAGTTCGTCACAGGACAAAAACACCCAAAACCTCTACTCAAAGGGTTCAACAGCAAAACTGCTAAAGACACAAAACATACGCAGTGACAATACTGAATACTGACGGAACACTGCAAATTTCAGAAACATTTCTTAGAAAGAAACAAGAGTCGACATGCAGGTTCTGACAGGATCCAGTGGAGAACTCAATGCACATTCTCTGTTTCTGCGGACCACTAATGTCAAAAAGAAATACCTAACTACTTAGGGCGGCACGTATTGCAACCTTATGGGGTACAGAGCATTACGGCCCAAAGTATATGGAATTTCATAGATTCAACGGGCATTAGTAATTAACTTTGAAGAGCCGCTACAATAGATCAATGCCGGTGGATTTGGCACTCAAAAGGCCTCACTAACCCACAATAATACTAAATATTGCTAAGTTAATTAATAAAAATGGACAGACTCACTTCGAGTATAATATAGGCTATCTAATCTATCTATAAATCTTGATTACCCCAAATCTCAAGGATTGGCGGCGGCCCTCGCCACCATTTTTACGACGCAAGGAAATATATTATGTATGTAGAGCTGCAGCTAGTAAAAATAAATGATACTATTGACTGTTTCCCTAACGCCGTGGCACTGAACCAAATGTTTGGTCACTGTAGCTATGAAAAATAAGGACGTAATAAATGCTATATCCAACTGTTTTATTTTCCAGTAATGTTTATCTAAGAGAGTTTCTAGATGGGACTGATTAGTAGAAAAAATGGAGAGCCATAATTGAGTGCTAAAATTAAAATAATACATATGTGTGAATTTAAACTAACTAAACAGGTAACCTAAATTTAATAGCCTATAAGTAAAAAAAATAGTTATCGGAACCTATTAGCGCTTCTAAGATTTTTTTTAATTACCAAGTTACTGGCAAACAAGCACATTATATCCGAATATTACATCGTTCTATATTCATTGCCTTGAATTTATCTGTAAAGATATCCCAATGGACCCATTTTTTCAACAAATTCCGATAATCACCAAGCGAATTCAATCCATTTGCCATAAAACTCGGATCCTAGTTACTGCGGAAGCGTGCAGTTTGCCGACGGCCAATCTTTTTATCGATAAAACAAAGGATTTTGAACTTTATAATATTGTCGTAAAAGGGTTTTATAATAAGAAAATAAAATTGGCAGGATACTGTTGCCCCAGGCGGATGTCACCGGCAGTCACCTTATTTGGAAATGGTCCAGGATGGCGGACAAAGTTTTATGTTTTCAATGTGGTTAAAGTGAAGGAATCTAGTTGTGACCGCTTTTATAGCAGATGCGATAAACATTTAACTTTTTGCGAGGATGCGGAGATGTTGTGTAAAATTATTCAGCGTCTGTTTATATGTTTTCCTAGTCTAACCATAAATTCTGTTACAACGTTGATTATACATAACAACTACAAATAAAAAAAATAGTTAAACAAAATTTATATATTTTCTGATTTTGTCATCTCTTGCGTAAATACATGCATTTTAATGAAGGAGCGACGTGCCTCAAAAATACGAAGAACTTTTTCACCACCTCGGTCGAAAATTTCGACCCCATACCAATTAAAAACTTATTTAACAAACTATTTTTATGTGTCGCGTAAGGTAGACCTTGTTCTTTAAGGTACATAAAACAATATATCCAGAGGATCAAACATTGGCTTACCGAGAGGCAGTAAATTGCCTCAAGAACCTTGAAAAAATTATTCATATATAGTTTGGGGAATAGGAGTTTCGTCTTTTAGCAGATCAATCTTTTATACTAGAATACGATTTTTCAAATAGGTTAAACTTAAGCGTCTAATACGGTATTTTTTTTACACTCGGGCACGTGTTCACTTAAATGGAGCTCTTTTTCGCAAAAATTGGTCTCAGTGATCCTTTTATCAGAGTCTACTCACAAAACCATAAAATATATGGGATGATAGTCTTGCAGAACTTCGTTAACTACATTTGCCGCTTCAATCTTTAGATCTGTATTCAGACAAAGAATATATTGTTAATCGTAAAGGTCAGCTGAATATTTTTTTTTAGAACAATAATGCCCTATTTTCACTAGAATGTTCATTAAAAAGCATGTATTAAGGTAAGGGGTTGACGATATGGAATAATTATTGAACATTTTTTATTTGTTATTAGTCCCTTTCTTTAGTTTATAAAACTTAATTAAATACCTTTAAAATCATAGTCTCTAGAGCTAGTTAACTTTGTAACAGAACTTGTGGCTAGACTACCCGGTCGATTTAAGTGTAGTGAAAAGTATACTCGTTCGTGGAAACCACTGGCTGATAGTGTATTAAGGTCAAAACATTTATTGGGGAAGTGGGCAGACCTTGCGGGAGTACCCGGGACGCTTGTCATGACCGACGCTCCGGATCGTTCCTGATGCAGAGGTTGCCCATCGCCGTTCAACGTGCCAACGCGGCAAGGATGATGGGCTCCTGTGCGTCTAGAGGGCGCGGGGTGAGTTTTACAAATAGTTTTTTGTGAGTGTGTTAAGATGTTTGTGTTTATACAGTATAAATACAATCCAATGTATTAATGGATTAATCTTTAAAAAAAATGTCTAGTTAAATGTTTTTATGATTTAAAAATTAAATGTGTGGATGTATGTTCATATTCCTTTATTCATAAAATTACAAAAAATTACAAGTCAAAAGGGTAATACAACATACAATTAGGTCAATGTCAAATTAAATTACATTAAAATAAAACAATATAAAAGTAATCAAAACAATTTAAATATCCAATAAATTAAATTAAATCATTATTATAATATTCAGACATGTCATAAAAGTCGTAATTATCAAATCAATTAATATAAGATAATAATTAACACAATTAAGATATCCAATAAATTAAATTAAAATTAAAATCATTATTATAATATTCTGCCATGTTATTATTTATTTACATTATATGAATGTAATTAATGTATTTATCAACACACATATCATAAACCCTCTATGATGCATTCAAAATCCGTAAATAATGGCCAACATTACCATAAACTGTTTTGTTACAACAAATTTCTTATATGTGATAATGTTGTAATTGCTTCATAAATACATCAAAATCGATTTGGTGATGACATTGAAATTTGGAACATCTCTGAAAAAAAGCAATTCGATTTGACCTCTATTCTAATATCAGCCAAGATACCTTTTTGTTCGAAATGAAATGTCAATTGCATACAATTTTGACATATCTCGCATGTTAGTCGAATGATACGGAAATAGGCCCCCGACTCAAGTTTGTCTCTGAATTTAAAAAAAAAAGACTTCGAATGCGTGCATGAATATATCATAAAAAGTTTATAATATGTGTGTAGATAAAATAGTGTATGTAACTGTACATAATTAGACATTAAAACACTCGTGTGATCCTTTTAAGAAACTCACTTTGTTCGTTTTTTAATGCCTTTTATTATGTAGCAGTCACATAAACTACTATTCTTAAACTGAAAATTTGCTTGTCATTTATTTTAAAGTTTCTAAGTTACATATTTAAATTTAAGAATATCACATGTAAATGTAAAAAATAATATCAATACGATCAATAGTACCTTTTGACGTCGAGACCCTTGGCCCGTGGGGTCCGAACGCGTCTACACTAATCAAGGATTTAGCTAAAACAGACGCCACCGGTGATCGTAGAGCTGGCAGCTTCCTCGCACAGAGAATAAGTATTGCGATACAACGAGGAAATCCTGCCTGCATCTACGGCACCATGCCGCAGGGGGATAGTTTTTAATTATTTATTTTAAGATTAGTTTTATTTATTTTTATATTTAGATTTTAAGTTTTATAGGTTATATAATGTGTAACTTTCTAATCTGTTTTTCAATATTAAATCATATACATATATATATATATATATATATATATATATATATATATATAGGTAGGTATATTTCCAAGTAGCTTTCGTTATATATTTTACTTCCCAGTATATTCATAATACGTTTTCGGTTGCTATATTTAATATAGAAATGTTTTAATACTCTATGAATACCAAGAGCAAATCATTCAATAGGTACTCGTTTAGATATTGCGGGAGATAACAAATTGTGAAGTAAAATTCGGTAAAATATAACCAAAGCTTACGACTTGATTATCCCAATTGGTTTAACTAATCTATCATTAAGTTAAAAATTGTAACAAAAACAGAATGACTGGATAGTAAACTAGCCTAACTATGATATTATCAAAATGCAAAAGCACGTCTAAAATTATTTACAAAAAATAGACCCTAAAATTATATAGGTTCTCTATCCTTTTTCATTTAGCTTTATCACGTTCACGCGGTTTCTTTTTGGCGGAGTTGGTGAGCAGCCAATTTAGCAAGTAACACATCGCAAATAATGCAGAGGGTCGACCTCATAAAATTAGACATGACTATAACACGATCGGAGCCCTACCCTAAAACTTGTTATTTATTATTATTGAGTTGATGATGATGATTGTCGGTAATCGTTTTCTGTCCACTTATTTGTGACTTTATAATTCAGCGCATGACTGAATAGGGTAAAAGGAGACACACTACAAATACTCTTTATTGCACATCTCAATAGTTACAGAAATAATACAAATATATATCTTATTAGGTGATATACATAGGTAAGATATTGTTGTTTTATTTTCATCATTAATGATCTATTCATTAGATCAGTGTATACCTGTATGTATGTATGTTCGGAAACATCGCATACATACGTATATTGGTACTATGTATTATGGTACCATCGGGCTGATCTGATGATGAACACAGGAGATGCCCATAGGAATTCTGTGATAAAACAACGCAAATTAATTGTATCTGGATATGTTCTCTCGATGAGTATTAGTTGCCTGTTGAAAGAAAAGTATAATCCGCGATCCGCGAATAGCTTGTATCAATGCCATTTTTGACAAAAAAACTTTTTCTTTTAACAAATAATTCATATCATTACCTATATCAATTTTATACTTTAACCCCTAATATGAAGTAGATCCTCTGTATCATTATTTTGTGTGGGAGGCGCCGGCGCCCGCCCTTTTTCCGGCCGAGACCATGGCTATTTTTTCATCGCTTACAAAGCAAATTGCATCGGCGTAACCAGTTAAAGTGTGACCTCTAATTCGACACATTTATTTATGTTCTGCATCTGTAGGTCACGTTTACATAGGTTCGTCAATGGGTCGATTTGCAATTATGTTGTCGTTTTTTTTATCAGATACAAAATTTGCTTAGTTTGAAGTGGGAAGTGCATTATGGGCCGAATAAATATGAAATAAGGGAAAAAACATATATCAAATTTTTCCTTAAGTTACATACGTTTTTCCTTAAGTTACATACAAATTTCATACGTTTTCGTAACTCCGAAGAACATTTTTTTAGAAATTAGGTACGATGAAATTGCTCTTAATTGTACAGATAGTTATCTATTCACAAATTCTTTCCTAAAATAAAAATCGGCCCTTATAACAACGCGCTGCCAAGCTTTTGAAGTAACAGCTTAAATCGGCCACAGCAATGCCGCTAAGTATTGCGTGCACCATTTTGGGGCTTTCGTTGTTAGTTACTTATTAGATTACTATCGCAGAGTTAAACGTAGCCTGCTAGCTGTAAGTAATTGGTATGACAATTGAAGGTCTAATTTCTATTTGGTGAGAAGTCTAGTAATATTGACGAATCAGGTTCTTATAAAAGCTATAAGTAGTCGGGTCAAACGGGTCACTAGATTATTTCAGTTACTTGAAAACTTCTAACGCTTGCACTTTTGAATTATGGTATAATCTTACACACAAATCAACCTGGTCCGACAATAAGAAAACATATCTTACCTACTAAATATTGGTATTTTTTTTAATGAATATATATGTTTTATAAATAAAATAAATAATAATTACATGATAATATATATATATAAAACAAAATGCATACATTAAGCTTTAAAAAAAATCACATGCTCTTTTTTCATGTCCATGAGTCGTATTAAGCTTGAGGACCAAAACACTGTATACATAGACACATCACCATTAAATCACTAGGTATAATTATCGAATATAGTATCATATATCATATTTTATTTTCCATGCATTTTTTTCATCCAGCCCTTGTATTCCGTTGTTCGACCTTTTCAATCCTCTAATTGTAATGTTTTTAGACAGTGTTACCATCCCAATGCAGAATAAATGATTGACGCAAAAAATAACTGTGAACAATTGATATATTTTCGGACATAGGATTCCACGTATTAAAAAAAAATCTCCCGCTTGTGACTTTTCTAATGCCCTAAGCTAGGTTGGTCTCTACGAAACTTTTCCTGGTTCCTGGAGATATGGAATCGACTGGCATCATCAAAAAAATACAAAATCGACGATTTCGTCGCTGGCGACATTTTTCCAATAGCTGTAGTGTCCGTACCTAAATCTCGGTTTAAAGATTTTTTATTCTCGTAAGAATTTGTACAATTCACTTAAAATGAGAACTTTAATTATACATTTTATTTACATATTCCTCACATTTACAATTTATTTATTTATTTGTTGATAATGTTTTACATTAGGGAAAGGTGGGCTTAGACCATTTTTGCAAAGCAGCACGTTACGGGTCTGATGGCTGCCCTCAATGCCCCATTTAAAAAATCCACTTCGTATTATAATACGATAGAAGTGACTGGTGGTCGGTTCTGGGTTAGAAGGTCGTCACATTTCGCCGTCACTGCTACTTTACGGCAAAAATTAAAGACTATTTTTCCTACAAGTTGTAGTGGTTGAATTTAGGCTTCGTATACCAAACTGAAATATCATCCTTTTTCATCATCTGGATCCCATAATGAGTAAAGTCAGTCTGGACTCAACTAATATATTCCTATCGAAACGCTTTAGTCAACTATAATAAATTTGACCAATCACGTGCTGCCGCGGTCAAGAGGACGAAGAAAAACAATAGCTCTAATTAATTATTCATTTTAGATTGTATTTTAGAAATAATTCCTTCATAAGGTAGAAACGCGCAATGTGATACCCTTAATAAAGCAACATCCATAGACTATGAAATCGCTTGTTAGTCTTCATAGGCTACTGTGGGCAAAATCGAGAAAATAACTGTCCCAAAATCTAATTTAGCAAGAAACAGGTACCAGGGCCTCATGAGTTACGAGGTGTCGTTGACCAGCCTGTCGCGCCGGGGCGAGGAGTATGAAGGCATCGCTGCTGCTCGCGTATCTTAGCTGTATACTCTTGGTTTGTTTACATATATGATTCTACTAGTTTAAAGTATTTTTTTGTTGACTCTTAGGAATAGTATTGTATATGTTACCGGAAATGTATGAAATCTAGGAATTGTATACAAATCCTAGGAAATTTATACAATTCCGAAGTGTTAAAAGAAACGACCATTGTAACGATTTAGAACTGACTGATTTTATTTTTAAACCACAGATACAGTACAGTATATAGATACAGTAATGAAACACTGGTACAAATCATTATAGATGTCGCTACTATGTTATTTATTTTGATAACAACCAATACCCCCACTATATCAAAATAAAGTACATTACATACAATGCCAACTACATACTACTGCATAACTATACACCGGGGTTGCATACCCATCAATTTCAAAAAATTATGATGTTTAATAGAGTTTAATGCCTTTGTTAACAAATCAGCTACCATATTTATTGTTGACATATACTTAACCTTAACTATATTATTATTATCACATTCCCGGCAAAAATGATATTTAATATCAATATGTTTTGTTCTATTATGGAAAACCGGATTGTGCAAGAGTTTATGGGCACTTTGGTTATCATTAAAAATATCAATACAATACACATCCCCTGTGATCTCTTGATATAAATTTCTCAAGTAAATTGCCTCTTTACAACTCTCCGATATTCCAACATATTCAGCTTCCGTAGAAGAAAGACTTACATTTTTTTGTTTTTTACTACCCCAAGAAATTACACCCTCTGACAAAGTGAAGCAATACCCCGTATATGATTTTCTGTCTGTTGCATCACTGCCCCAGTCAGCATCAACATATCCCACAATTTCTTTATTGCCTGTGCCTCTATATGTTAGACAATAATCTTTGGTTTTCTTAAGATACCTAAGTATACGTTTACAATGATTCCAATGCTCTTTATCATAACAATTGTTGAACTGGCTAAGATATACCACTGAGTATGCTATATCAGGGCGAGTAAGTATAGCTAAATACATTAAGCAGCCTATTAATTGCTGATAAGGCAAGTTTTTATTACTTTTCTCACATTTAGTTAATTTTAATCCACTCTCCATTGGAGTATCTACAGTGTGACAATCACTTAAATTGAATTTTAATAACAATTGCTGAATATATTCACTCTGACTTAAAGTAAGAACACTTTTCTCTTTATCATAGCAAACTGACATTCCAAGACACTGTCTTACTTGACCTAAGTCCTTAATTTTAAATTGAGATTCTAAAATTGCTTTTAAATTACAAGTTTCTTTTTCATCACTTGAGAACACAAAGAAGTCGTCCACATATAGTGCGACGATTGTAGTTCTATTTTTTATATACAAACATGGTTCATATTTTGACTTTACATATCCATTTTTAGTAAGACACTCATCTACCTTTTGATACCACATTCTTGACGCTTGTTTGAGGCCATATATTGCCTTTTTCAATTTAAGAACCTTACTACTGTCTTCACAGTGAAAACCCTGAGGTTTTTGCATGAAAATATTTTCATTAAGCTCACCATTCAAGAATGCAGTGGTTACATCCAGATGAGTTATATCCAATTTAAGCTTTACAGACAAAGCAAAAAGTAACCTTAGGGTACTATGTCTCACGACCGGCGAGAAAGTTTCCACATAGTCCACACCGGGCCGTTGTGTAAACCCTTTTGCCACTAATCTAGCACGATAGCGCACTTGATTGTCTGGTCCAATTTTTTTCTTTAATACCCACGTGCACATTACCACTTTTAGGAACATCAACTACTTCCCACGCACAATTTTCTTCAAAACACTTAAGTTCTTCCCTGACTGCCTGTAACCATTGGTCCCTCTCAGACCCTTTCAAGGCTTCTTCCAATGTCAGTTCCATTGTGCTGTCCATAATATTATTCTGGGTAAAAAACACACCGTCAAATCCATATCTTTCAGGTGCACGACACTGTCTCACTGGTCTGGATATCACCTTCGCAGTATCCGCAATGACTTTAGTAGTATCAATTGTGTCTTCATACTCACTGGGAACATACTCACTAGATGTATCCGATGCTGACTCTTCTGTCAGTGTCGATTCTGTGTTTTCTTCCCCCACTGAATCTTGCAGCTCCTGGTCCTTTGCTTCTTCTTTATCTTTATTTTCAACCTCCATAATACTATATGATTCTGAGGGCTTTTCCATCACTATAATATCTCTGCTGGTAGAGATTTTCTTTGTTTTTGGATCATATATTCTATATCCCTTTATATTATCAGGATATCCAAGTAATATACACTCACGTGACTTCTTATCCCATTTGGTCCTCTTTTGTTTCTCTATATGAACCATGACTGGAGAACCAAATATTCTTATGTTGCTTAGATCTGGCTTCATCCCAGTCCACAGTTCATATGGTGTCTTACCCTCCAACACCGAAGACACAGTGCGATTATGGAGGTAAACTGCGGTATGGCAGGCTTCAGCCCAAAACTTTTTGTCAAGCTCAGCATCATAAAGCATACATCTTGCTTTTTCAACCACAGACCTATTCTGGCGTTCGCACAACGAGTTTTGTTCAGGAGTATATGGGTTACTTTTTTGATGAATTATACCCATTTCCTTCAAGTAAGCTTCAAAACTTGAGTTACAAAATTCTTTTCCATTGTCACTGCGAACAATCTTCACCTTTCTATTTGTTTGATTTTCTGCCATAGCTTTAAATTCTTTAAAGCATTTCAAAGCTTCATTCTTATGCTTTAAGAAGTATATAAATGTCATCCGGCTATAATCATCTACAAATAACTGAAAATATACTGAGCCTCCTAGTGAAACTGCCTCCATGGGACCACACAGGTCAGTATGTACTCGATCTAACAAGTCACTGCTTCTAGTGCCTACATGCTTGAAGGGCAGCCGGCACTGTTTGCCCTCGCAGCATGTCTTGCAAGATGATTTGGTGATATCAACTTTTTCGTTTAAATCCATGCCTTCTACTGCATTCTTCGTCTTCATTAAGCAATCACTGTGAACATGACCCATTCTCCGATGCCAAACCTCGCCCGACGTAGTCACCGCCGCGGCTAGTCGTCTAGAAACAATATTTAACTTATAAACACCATTTGTCAACGCTGCAGTAGCTACCAAGTCACCAGTTCTGTTGAAAATAAGACAACCTGTCTTGGTAAACTCCACTTTGTTTCCCTTTTCAATCAATTTACTAACAGAGAGAAGGTTAGTTGTCAAATTTGGTACACAAAGTACACCTTCGATGTTTATCTCGTATTCACAGTCCTTCACTGAGGTTACGATCTGAATATCGCCAGAACACGTTACCGAAACGATTTCTTGGTTAGCAACAACTATTTCTTCGCTAGTTTCATGAAAATTACGTGTAATCCAATCTCGGTTTGGTGTCAGATGAACACTGGCTCCAGAATCAACATAGTAGTCATTCTTACTAAAACTTCCAGTTAAAAACACAGCTGAGAATGCGTTAGTCTGTTTACGATCCACGTTTTTATTCAATTTAGAGTTATATGTACACTGCGTACGATAATGACCCACTTCGTGACACCGATAACATTTGACATTTGCTTTTGTTGACTTAGCGCCCTTCGCGCCATCTTTCTTCGCGGCAGCCATTTGTCGATTTTTGTGTTGCCAGTTTTTAGACGCGGCAAATGCACTATCTCCTTCACTACCATCGACACAAGTTCCGGTTTCCATATCGAGAAGTTTGCTTTTAATGGCGTCCGCTGTCACTTGAATGCCTGAATGTTCTATAGCCATAATCATGGGTGAGAACTTCTCTGGTAATCCAGCCAAGAGCAACGAGCCAATCCACTCGTCATTTATTGCAAATCCTGTTCCACATAATTTTTGCCCCGTCTCGATGATTTGAGTAACGTAGGATGTCATGGAACTGCAATTATCCAATCGAATGGAAATTAAATTTCTTAGGAGACTAATCCTCCGCGTGAAGCCGGAATCATCAAAAAGCGATTTGAGCTTTTCCCACAGTGCTTTTGTAGTAGTCACGGTCTTAATATGAACATACAATGACGAATCAATGGTAAGAATTAACTTTGCCTTTGTCTTAGCATCATCTGCGGCCGAAACAGCTACTTCTGTACCGTTCGTATCTCTTTCTGGCTTGATGCACTTCATCATTCCTTCCAGAACTAAGAAATTTTCTGCCGCAAATACCCATTCGTCGTAGTTCTCTCTTCCTTTAAGTTTCGGCACGTTAACTATATAGTTCGCCGCCATTTTTGCACAGTCACCGTCCGGTTTTATAAACAGAGTTCAAAACTGCCCGACTAACTAACTAATCCTACTGCGAAATATAACTGCAATTACTTTCACACTTAAATTACTTATATTTTCGCGATTTAGTAGTCTAAAGGCCATATGCTGGACCATAACCTGTTAAAAGAAACGACCATTGTAACGATTTAGAACTGACTGATTTTATTTTTAAACCACAGATACAGTACAGTATATAGATACAGTAATGAAACACTGGTACAAATCATTATAGATGTCGCTACTATGTTATTTATTTTGATAACAACCAATACGAAGCTATTTAGGAAATGTATAAAATATGGTTTCAAAAACTATTTAATACATACTTGTCCTAGGAAATATGTAAAATTCCTAGGAATTGTATATAATTCCAATATCGGATTAGGAAATGTATAAAAAACAATGCTTTCTGTAATAAAACACTCAACTATTTTACATTTCCGATTGCTATTTAGGAAATGTATAAATTTCCTAGGAAATGTGTCTAATATAATTTGTTTTACACATTTCCGTGCGATTTTAGGAATTACATACATTTCCTAGGAATTGTATACAATGACGGATTACATACATTTCCGGTAACATATACAGTAGTGATATAATCAAGCTTTTCAATCTCGTACCCACTAAGGCTACTCAGCAAGCTTCGTGGCCTTAACACGGTACTCGACTGAAAAGCTCTCCATTATATCACGATTGTATAAAATACTATAGCCAGAGTGTAAATAATTATAAATAATACTGATAATTTTACACAAAAATTCCATAACCTTAATAATCACACAAAAATTTGGTATACCTAATTTTGAAATTTGTATTTTTATTCTATTTTTTATTTTATTTAATCATGTTCGTACATCGTAAGTATTTAATAAAAGTTTTATGTGGCTATCAAAAACCTTATTAAGAGCTTTTAAAATGTTTCCCAAATCAGAAGTCATTATCGGTATAATTGAACGCCCACCGGTGCTTCGACAAAGTTAATATAAATAAGATGAGGGTATTAACTTAATACAAATTTCTGTTGATTTTTATCTTTTTGACTTCCTAAATCGTATCGGTATCCGCCCATTAGTAAGTCTGTTCATTACAGAAACGAATAAATATTTCATGTTTTATTTGATAATAAAACTCGTTCGAACAATGGTTATAAATTTGAGAAACATGCAATAATACATACCTTCCTAAATTTTACATTCAAGTAATATTGATAGGGTACACAGATTAACTTAGCAAATACTTAGAATTAAATTAATCAAACAATATTTTTTCTACAAGTACCAACGTAACCAGTCCTAATTTGTTTCAAGGGACACATTTTCTTGATATTTTTTGAAATAATTGTACGACTAACTTTATAAGTTAAAACGGAACCATACATCTTAAATCAGTCTCTCGTAGGCCCTGCATTTTTATCACATCTCAGAAGTAGTATTTCATGTCGCGTAACGAAGTAGCAATTTCACGTCTCGCTACAGGCGATACGGTAATCGAACCTGAACTTATTTAAATAAATAAAATAAACGTTTACGATTATTCCCTGATGGTATTTGGGGCGCCGTAAATTTTCATCACGGACGCTTATAAAAGTTCTGTAACGACTGGCATCGAACGTGTTTAAACATTTATATTCGAAAGTATGTGCTGAAGTTATTTTACTGTAAATATCTTAAACATATTTTATTGGAATGTAAAAAGTACTTAAGTACTTGTAGGTATTATTGGTGAAGCACCTTGATGTAAAACTTAAAATAATAATAATTCAGCCTATTTACGTCCCACTGCTGTGCACAGGTCTGCTCTCATGCGCGCGAGGGCATGGGCTGTAGTCCCCACGCTAGCCCAATGCGGATTGGGGACTTCACGTACACCTTTTGAATTTCCTCAGAGATGTACTTATGCAGGTTTCCTCATGATGTTTTCCTTCACCGAAAAGCTAGTGGATAGCAAAGGACATTCCGTACATAAGTTCCGAAAAACTCATTAGTACGAGCCAGGCTTTGAACCCGCGACCCCCAAATTGGAAGTCGGACGACATATCTACTCGGCCACCACCGCTTCTTGTAAAAGTTATAAATCTTAAAAAACTTTTTAGTTTTATTCCTCTTTAGTAAGTGTCCCGCATGCGGAGTAGGTAAGTAGACGGTTTTTGGTTAAAATCGTGGTAGAAATGGTTTATTTGTGTGATTAACAAACACGTGTGATAGGTACAAATGTTTTTATAAGTATTTAACTATTTACTATTGATTGCATATTCCTTAATATTTTTTTAAATATTATGGCGTATTAACTTTTTTACAAATTGTATTATTTTAGTTCCTACGTAGTATTTTAGTATGTATTTTATATTTTCAACAATATTCTTAGTAGACTAGGCCTGTAAAAGTAAGTAAAGCCTGCTTAATATAAACTATAATAATTAACAATAATAAACAGTTCGCCTTTGATTGTAAAATAAATGATATCTGTGCGGCCGTAAATCTTATGATGCTAAGGTTTTATACAAAGGAAATTCTTGTGCGTTACAACAGTCACAAATTATTATCGTGGCTAAACAAATTCCCTGGTGATACGTCGTGAAACTAACGACAGGGACAAAATTAGTAAAGTTTATTTAGATTTAAAGCTGTGTTGTTTGCTATAACATACTTTTACTACATTTATTCAAGCGTGGTACTTTGAATAAATAAGCAAGTCTCTTTCCAATTAATGCAGAGAACAAAAGATACATATTTGTATGGCGATTACGACACTCAATTCGATTTGTGTATCTAAAAAACTACATTCATTAAGGACTTTTTTTCTTATATTGCTTTATTTACCCTTATTGAGCTTATTGATGAAACAAATCTGAAAAGCACTCGGCCCTTTTTGTACTAAGGCAGTCTTTATATGGAAATTTTGGGTCCTTAGCGGTTTTATATGGCAAACTGAACGTTTTCTCACGCTTAAAAAAATACTGTATTTTTTATAATTCTACAGATATTGGACACCTAAATAGGGTTGTCTGAAGCTGCTTATATGAGACTTTTTATTAAGTACTTTTTGTCTTTTATTAATAGTTTGATTATTTTATTAATGATTACGTGTGTAGACTCAATGGTTTTTTTCAAACGGCTAAATAAATAAGTCTATTATAATTAAAGAAATAACAATATTAGAGCCTCGGTAGAGGGTACCATTTGGCGTTAAAACTCTAGGTTCCCAGCGCGCACAATTTTCTTGCAGAAATTGCGAAGCATCTGGTTGACTTGACGTAACGAGTGACCGAAGCTGCAGCTGTACCTGGCGGCTTCCTCACATAATATATCACCATTGTGATACAATGATGAAATGCCGCCAGCATCCTTGGTACAATGCCTCGGGCCTATTTTAGATTTAAGCTAGTTATAAAATTAGTTTAGTATTTGTACAGTTATTGTAATACCTCTGTATATAGATTACGTAAATAAAGCATACTTAATAAAATATTAGCCTAGTACCTACTTATATCCCCACTAATCTCTGTAACTCTAGGTAGTGATAAGTGACAGGTAGGAATATGTGTGCGATCATAATATATATTTATATTTATTCATATATGTATATAAAGATTTTTATTTATGTATCGTTCATAGTATTTATTTATTATTAGTGTGTTGCGAGCCTTTGAATGCCACGTAGTAGTTGATAGTATGTAATAATATATAATTAGGTATAGTTTTAAATGACTCTTTTAGGTTTAGGTTACGCAGACGAAATCGAGGGCAAGTTATTTATATCATAATTATGGCCAAATATCGTGTAAAAAATTAAATCGTTGTAGTTTTTATGTTTTAGATAAAATAACTTTTACGGTTCCATTTTTTACATGTTCACCAATACCTATCTGTAAAGTTGTATTTAATTTGGACAAGTCATTCTCACAGTGTGTAAAAATGTGTGTAAGATCAAATCGATTTACTTAATATCTCCCATAGTAAAGGTTAATTGTATAGGTGCTTTAACACCTAATAATAATATACATAATCATCATCAGCCTGTAGACGTCATATTTATACGTCGGATCGCTGGCCATGGAATGTGTGTGCGAATAAATTAGCTAGATCAGTGTAACTTAGGGCTCATTTAGACGCCGCGCGACCTCGCATGCGATTTTAGTTACACTGCAAACGAGAGGTTACATCCGATTTAGCCAGCCGATCAAATACCGCAATGTAATGAAACTTTCATGCCAGTTTTTGCATCGTCTACATGAGCCCTTAGGATACTGACTGTAGCTACGGCGATTTCAGTACTTATAATTACGCAGCTTTTATTACATAAGAGCGTATATACGAGTACTTACTTGAATCCCAAAATTCAGGTAACAGAATCTTAGGCCTTTTAAAAGTAAAATAAAAAGATAATATTCCACCGTGGCTGTATACGAGCCCCGATGCATACGTATGTTTTTGTGTAGTCAAACCATTTTTTGAAGTTCTCCCATTTGTAAAAAAAAATATGTTTTAGTTAAACATCCCAAATGTTTAATAATACTGTACCGTACTACTACTACTACTACTGTAGTTTAATTTTGTATAAGAAAATATTCTACAAGAAATACAATTTGGCAACTAATCCCAATATATGCACTACTACGAGTATTTACGAAAGCGACTGCCATCTGACCTTCCAACCCAGAGGGTAAACTAGACCTAGGGAATAGTCCGGTTTCCTCACGATGTTTTCTTCACCTAAAAGCGACTGGTGAATAACAAAGAATATTACGCGATATGATATTAAGAAATACCATCTGTACTGAAAGAAAAAAATACGTTTATTTTTTTTTTCGGGCAGGAATATAGCAGATGTAAAAAGGGCTGTTACCAAGTAAAGCAACAGGGCTCTGCTAATGTACTGACAATTCTGCTTCGAGCGCTTGCATGCAGAAATGCTGTAGGAGGACAACGTGATTTAGACAACGTTTTTTAAACGGATTCCGGACCCAAAGGGTGACAAACGGAACCATTGCTAAGCCTTAGCTCTCCGTGTGTATATCTGTATGCCATGCCGCTACAAAAACAAATAATATTATAAATTAAGGTATTACCCCAAACAAGAAACTTTTTTTTTTCTTTACAACTGTTAAAGTTTCAAACCTTAAACTCTGTACTTATGATACTCGTAATTAAAAAAATATATATCCTTGCATAACCAGAAAATAAAAAGACGTGCCAAGCGTGAGTTGCACTAAAGAAAAAAATTTAAAAAAAATAGGTTGTAGTATGAGGCGCATTTCCGACTAGTACTTGACCGGTATTTTTTAATTTGTTTTCATTTAGTGCCCACCTTTTAACTTCGCTATGTTCGCTGTCAAGGAGGTAAAGTGAAAAACTAGCTACCATAGCCTTGAACGTTATTGATACCTCTTGTCTGTTCGATTGATCTTATTTGAGGAAACTTGTCAAAAAATGTAGTCGAGCTCCTAATGAAGTTGAATTGTTGTAAACAGACACTATTTGTGACAAAACCAAAACTTAATCTGCAAATATGTAAACGCGAAACGATAAAATTAAAAACCGATTACGTCGCTGCATTATTATGTTTACGAATGCTTATTTTATTTCATAAGATTTGCGCAAGTTGGAAGGATAAATCAATTAGAGTTAAGCGTTGTTTTAAAAATTGTGAAGACAAATTCTGGAGCGCAACGGGTTCCGGCCGCCGTCCAAACGGGAATGTATCGTTGGTATAATAAATAATTTCGTTAGAGAAGGAGAGATAAGAGAGCGCAGTGCAGCTGTGATCGCACTGCGTCTGAGGCGGGCAGAGCGGCGCCGGCCACTTGGCACCGCTCTCGGTCAACGTCCCCGCGCCTCCATAAAAGCCTCCACAGGCTTGAGCCAAAACAATTTCGACAAATTCCTTCGGCAGTGCCTTAACACGCATGACTTTACGATCCTTCCGCTCTATACCCGTGAACTCTCGTTTATTTTTGGCGACGCTCGCTCGAAATATTTTTATTGATATTCGAGGCTGCTTGGTATTTTTTTATCGCGTTATCAGATCAAATATTGCCCTTAAGCGCCGGGTTATTGCTGAAGGTGCCGGCTCGGCGCTTCGAGGAATGTCCCCAATTTGACAAACTGAAGCAGCACTACCTGCTTAAGTAGTTTATTAAAATCAGATTACGTTTTTATTATCGGTTTGGCAGATAATTATTTATGTATCTTAAAATCTTTACAGACCTTGTAAATTTTTCACAACCTTTCAAGGCCTCGTAGCTTCATGTGCTTTTCTCACTCTCACTGAGCACAAGCGTGAGCGAGATGGATATGTGTGTTCTGGACCGTGGACATCATGTTTTAAAATTTTATTTTTTTATTAGTTTAAAAAAAAGAAAAGGAATCACCGAGTTCCCTCAAATATAGCTTTTGGGCATAAATTGTTACACATTTTTAAATTGTGTTCGAGATTTTTAGGTTTCCGTTCCAAAAGGGTAAAACGGGACCATTACTAAGACTCCGCTGCCGTCCATCTGTCTGTCTGTCCGTTTGTCACCAGGTTGTATCTCATGAACCGTGTTAGCTAGACTGTTTAAATTTTTACAGAAAAGTGCGGAACCCTCGGTGGGCGAGTCCGACTTGCACTTATCCTTATTTTTCTATCAAGCGAAAGTAAAAAAATCAGGATTCTAATCGCTGAAGTCCCTAGACAAAATTCTCGATATTGGTAATTACATTTTTAGCAACCGTATCTAAAAAGGCGGTATGATTTTTAAGAAACTCCGCTCTCTGAACCCGCCGTAGGTTGAAAATTCAAACGAAACTTTTTCAAAAGTAAAATCGGTCATGTATATAAAGTGGGCTTAAGTCCCACAATTATAACCTCCCATATCAAAAATAAGCAAAAAGCCGGTAAATCATGAAATATTTAATTTCAGACAGTTTTTGGGTTCCATATGTCAAAAAGAAAAAACGGAACACTGATATGATCACTTTGATGCCACAGACAACGTATATTTCGATACTCTCAAGGGAACACCTGTTTGTAATACTACCTGCTTTTCGACAAATAAATGCATTGAATTGAATTGAATCAAAATTACCTATAGGGTACTTTCCGTTGACCTAGATTACGTAGAACTATGCAATTTGGCAAGGTATATCGTCTTAGGTATACTACAAGTTAGTACATAGGTAGAGGAAAAAATCTGAAAACTAAAAATTTGTAAAAAAAAAAAAAAAATACAGTTAAATTTGTACGGAACCCTCGGTGGGCGAGTCCAACTCGCACTTGTCTCATAAGAAAAGCTGTTCTCATTAGAGTCATTGCTCTAACAGATATTATAAATTTGCGTGGTTGAGTCAGAATTATAATTTAACTGACCTAATGGTGAAACATGTTCCCATGTATCCCGAGGGACCTACAAATTGTTTTTATTAAATAAAATTGGTTTTTTCTTATTCATCAAATTTGAGAAAAATAAACTATATGAGGACTGTATTGTTTGTGTGCGGGCTTATATTAAACGAACTCCCAAGGTCATTTGTTGAATATGAATACTTAGTCTACATACTTATATTATTGATATTTAGTATTAGTATTATGATACATTCCACGCTTCGACAATAATGTACTATTGCTAAAAGTTGTCAAGAAATAACTTCTAACACGAATTTGGTCCAAACTTGAGTAGGGTTAGAAAGATCGTCAAAGAAGTGATAATTCTTTGCAAAGCTTTCACCTATATATTTCCAAACACATACTTAGAATAATGAAACGCAGAAGTAAGTCTAAAAAAGAACTTTGAATAAAAAGTCGTTTTTTGTGTTCAGCTTACTTAATCTTTGAATAAAAAGTAGTTTTTTAGGACAACTTACTTAAAACAAAAAAACATATTTCATTACGTATTATAATTTATTATCACAATTATAACATTTCTAGGGACCTATATCTAAATATAAATAAAATAATCTAACTTGATAAAAGGGAACGTCGAACTAAAGAAGCTTTTGTACTTTAACTTAAATCTGGTACTTAACTCGTTACGGAAGTACGTTGATATGAAAATATCGCTGCGGTAAATCTCAAAAGATTCAATAATGTCGGGCAAAACCAAAATCTAAATGTCAAGTTCATGAAACAGATCGTGATCTATGAAATGGCAGATAGTTAAATAAATCGCAGGCGTGCACTAAAGAAATAATTGTTGCCTACTTATTTACAATACTGATTTATGAGTGATTTGTTTGTTTGGTTTTTGGTATATACATGTATGAATTGATTTGTCTAGTTATTGTTGACTTTTTCTCGTATCCACTTGCCGGAGTAGGGGGTCTCTAACCTCTTCACCTTGGGCCTGAAGCCCTTCTCGTCAGCGGTGTAGTCGACGCGGTACATGAAACCATCGGGCCCTATGTACTCGTAGAAACCTTCCGAAGCTATGCCCTCGTCGATCGAGTTCGGGTTTTTCAGAATGGCTTTTTCTTCAGCACGAATCTTGTTCTCGGTCTCAAAACTGCAAACAAAAATATAAAATCAATTATATAAGTTCTGATGCAGATCTCGATCCCGACCACACATCGGAAACTATAAATCATCATTTCATGAATAATTTAAGTCAAGGGCACTTTTATAAGCTTTTTAAATGACTGTGAAATTTATTGTAACATTACACAACTTATTAATCATTCTTTCGTCCGTCGGATTATGATGCATACCATCATTCGACTCAAATTCACAATGTTAAGCGACGACTTTACCTTCGCTATATGTGCATAATAAGGCAATCATAGTCTACGAGGACACTATCAGAAAGAATTATACAATAATTTGCTGTTTAATTCGTTATTTTACATTTAAACATCCATTTTCATGTTTAAATAATGTATTTTAATATGTAAGCGAATTGAAAGTTTAGATTTTATAGAGTGGATTTGTTAAATATTACGCTTGTAAACAAATGATGCATCATAATTGAATTCAAAAGGTCCAAACAAGTTGTCATCGTTGTATAATTTTCCACAATAGATATTAAAAATAATTTGAATACTTCGTCAAGGCTATTCTTTGAATGTATGTTTTTAATATCTGCACTCGTATTCATTGCAGTTACGATTTACAAATGTCAAGATTGCCTACATAATGATAATTTTTAAGTATCATTTCCGATTCGCAACATCAATCGGCCTACAAAATTAAAACAAGTAATCAGTCATTCATGTCCGGCTGAGCAGTAAAATATTCAACGAGCTAATTTTGTAAAACGAGTTGATTAATTCCTTTATCGTAACGATATATCACGGAGCTATTTTTCTATGTTAATGACAATGATAAGCTTGACATTCAGTAAGTAAGGCCAAGTTCGTTCTGTCGGTAAAATAAATCTTGCATGTTACATGCCCAATTTGAAAGTAAAATTAGAAATTAATTTTGAACGGAAACGGCAATATAACTTTCCTTACCTATCCATTTGTATAACAATAGTTGATGTTATATACTTTTTTACAAATTATAGGTACCGAAATAATCGAACTAGTAATTAATTTATTATTTAACTATTTATTTAATTATTCATGAACTGTAAGTAGCTGCACCAAAGAAGGTCCATCGTTCTTTTTATTTTGTAATTTATTTTTTCAGTAACTGTACAAACACTGGGAGACAATATCTATTTGGTTTATTTTCTGTCAGTCTGGTAACGTAGTTTTCATGTAGGTATATGTAAAATTATCCTGTTTTTATGTAAGTATGTGATGTGATTCAATTTAATGAAAAACCAAAAATCGCTATAAGTATCTGTGCCTATAAGATGTGAGGAGTTTCCTTAAATTCGTCATGGACAAAAATCGGACCAGCTTGGAACTATATACCTATTCGTACTTTTAAAGAAAAAAATAATTTTACTAATCAGTTTACATTGTGGACATCTGAGGTAACTACAATACAAAAAACCGTTGTATTGATGAAGTCCTCCTTTTTTAAAAATGCCGATTTTATGTTTATTGCTTTGTTGTTGCTGTATTTGTTTGAAACAAGTCTTTGTTATAGTGATTTATTTATCATTTTCTATTGATATTGAAGTTGATAGGTAGATACATACAGAAGTGCAGTACAGCATCAATAGCAGCGTATCAGACTATGCGTCATAAGTACCTGCTATTATCTGAGACCTTAACAAAAAGAGATATGTCTCTGTATAATATACAGAGACATTATATCTGTTTATCTGAAGAACTATTGCAGATAATTTTTAACGTGAACTGAGATATATCTCCTTTTGGAAAAGTAATCGAGGGTTTTGGCGCGTTGTTTCATACGCTTCTTTTGATGCGGACAGTACATTCTTTTTAAACGAAAACGGAGATTTTAATTTTTATAAAGATTATGTCCAGCTTTTAGTGTGTCATTGTGTCTATTTCTCTAAGATTTAATTATAGTTTACTTACTCAAAATCGTATTTGTCTTCATGGTAGTTGTGCTTCTGGCTTATGATCTTAATTCCATTATTCCTATAGTAGCCTTCCTTATAGTAGGGATTGTCATCGCCAGGCTGGAGCACTAATCTGTACTGGTCGACGGATTCTGCGCCCTCGTAAGGTTCATATTGGTGCGCATATGGTCCGTAGCCGCCGTCATACGGGTTGTCGATGTGTATGTAAGGGTTGGGTATGTGCACGTATTTACCCTCGTCTCTCGGTCTGTTGTACCTGTGATAAAATAATGGTATGCTTTAATTATGATAGGTTTATTGTTTTAATAACATTCCACTAAGAGAACTGTCGTATGTTTTTTTTTTGGTAGATACTTATTAAATATATACATACGTAAATCTGTTAAATACTCTTTTAAACTACTAGACTGCGCAATTTTTCAAATTTAAAATAACCATCTTGTAGTTTTTTTCATAAAATTATAATAACTGAAGTTTGCTTTACGACTTACGTTTAGTTTATTGGCATTCTCAATAAAAAATACTTTATACATATTGTCAAACTACTAGTTTTCAACAAAAAACCACGTTAAAATGTCAATGCTGACCTAAGACACTGCAAAATTAGTAAGGTGATATTTAATGACTACCAAATATGTAAGCACTAAATTAACATTTTGAGCATCCAGCCTACTTAGTTAAATGTTAGATCAATATTCAAACACGTTGGACACATTGGGTTTTACCTGCCGGATTCGCCGAACTTCTCAGGAATCCATTTGCCATTGCTAACCGGCGAACCCACGGCCGCTGTGCTGATTATAACCACGCACTGTAAAAAAAAAACATGAAAACCCTTACATTACAGTGAATTTACGATTAACTTATTTAAAAAAAAATTATAATAGTAAACTATACTCGCATTTTAGTTATTTTAAGTATGCTTATAATATAATTGAAAGCACATAATTAAATATCTTAATTTAACCAAATAATCTAATTTACCACTAAACGGAGCATCCTTGAAACTCCAAGAGTCCTTTTAAAAATAACACGACACGTTACAGTTCTTTCAAAGATCACTTATTCACTGCCGTACTCGTGTGCGATGCGGAAACTTGTTTACAGCCCGCTCCGTATGTACACTCCTTAGAGAATTTCAAATCGTTGTGTTGATTTCGAAATCGACGCTTCGCTTTTTATACATTTGCAACATCAACTCATCTCTGCAGCAGCACCAACACACGCGCGCGGCAACTACGTCACCCCACATACAACGCCGTAACATACATACACTACATATTTTTTTGTCTCTGCATACCATTGTTGATCCCAGTCACTTTATTGGGGTATCCGTGTTACAAAAATTACATTCCAAAAAGCTATAAAATATTTTTCTAACAAATCGCGAGAGAGCGTGAATAATAACGGTGTTGAAAGGTGTATTGTTAATGAGTTTTCAATTGGGGTTGTTATTGGCCGTTTTCGTGATTTAATTGCTGGAAGGGGCAACAATTACATGATTCACTTTGAAAGAACGGATTTTTGGTTCTGGTGTCGAATGACGCTGCTATATTTGGTAGGTCCAATGCAATAACATTAAAATGTTCAATTTAATTATATTGCAACGCAATTGAGATTAAATTTAAGATGTTAACATAAAAAAAAAAATTACTACACAAGGCTTTAATTAATAAAAAAATAATTTGTTGACATCAATATAATAAAGTAGTAAAAACTTTAAGTAAAAAGCAACAAACCAGTCACTTAAATAAAGTATCCCAAAATTACAAGAGGGAGTGCGGAACGAAATTTTGTTTTTTTTTTTTAATAAGCTCTCCGTCAAAATCAATCAATGCAATATTTAACGTAAATTAAAATCTACTTTCACTGCATTCCTCTTATTGCGACCTTGTAAAAATCACTTGATAAATTAGTGTTTAGCATAACACGAGTGGTTGGATTACTCTTAATGGGTGGATTTTACGCTGAACATGACATAAACATGTATTTGTCAATAAAAAAATACGAATCAGGAAACTTACACTTTCTTTAGTTTTTTCAATATTATTGATGTTGTTAATATAAATAACATATATTCAATAATTTCCATATACATATGTGGTAAATACTGGATATGTTTGACATCTTAAAGCTGCATATTGACTATTCAAAATACTTCCTTACATCCGTTTTACATCGTTTTCTACCTGAGCGTTTCTGTTTTTGGATTTTTTTAATTTGATCTTTTTTGCCACTTTTGTGTTATTTCTAGTTAGGCTCGCAAGCCCTTTTCATCCTTATAGGAGAAAAATTGTCCCAAAATTTCCATACATTCTTCAAACTTTCTTTTTTGTTACCACCATACAAAGTAAATATATGGTGAAATGGTAACACAATAGGAAAAAAAACTCTGGGACTTTTTTCATCCCATTAGGATCAAAAGAGCTCGAGATTTAACACAAAATAAACAAAATTAATTGAAGTGGCATTTTTTAAAGAAACGCTTATCTATCATTGTCTCTACTTTTGCTAGGACATGCTTTTCTACTTATTGTATATTAGTTTAAAATAGAGTATAAGTAACTTCATTTACATACTTGTAGTACAGTCAGCTACAGAGAAAAAGTTATGCATAGAAATTTCTATGCAAAAATGCTAAGCTAATAGTATTGCTGACTGTACATAATTTGTAGGTATCACAATTGTACTGAAAAATAACTTGACTAATGACTGTTCCTAATTTGTTTCGTAAATAAGCATAATTTTTGAGGATGTGAAAATCCAACGGAATGAGAATTAAAGTTGATAATGAAGATAAAAATTGTCTCTCCTTTTCTTCCTTATTTGTTTTTATTTCCATCATGTTAAAGTCATGTCCCATTTATTTTCAACTTATTTCCAACAAAAAACATTACCTCATCAAAGTTCAAGCGCAGTAGTCGCCAAAATTCTTTCCACGCCCCAAAATGGCTTTGTTATTCGGATCATATCATAAATTCTTTCGCGTTTACGTCTCCGATCAAAGTTGACACAAATATTGACGTTTTTTTTAAGAAATATGTATAACATTTATTTGTCATCAAACTTAGTAGAAATAGTTGAATATGAATGTTTCCGTTAAGAGTCGAGTGACGCAGAGGCTAAAGTCACCCGGCGCCATGCGCCAGCGCCGACACCGGGTCAATAAACATGATTAAGTTATTAATTATGGAGTTTATTGAATATTATTTGCGTAATTAGTAGCGCTAATTTTAATATCATAGGCATATATTGTATCTCAAAGTATAATTACATTGCGAAGAGGATAATGCACGAATGCTTATCCATACAAACTAAGCCCCCATTTTCCTCCCTGGAAAACAAATTACACAGTATTTTTTGTCAATACCTGTGACCAAACAGCCCTCGCCATATACTACGCATATGCCAACGCCTGGCTAAGATATGGGATCATTTTATGGGGGAATAGCACTGACGTACCATCATTATTTATAAAACAAAAGAAGCTGATCCGCATACTGGCCAACGTTAACAACAAACACACATGCCAACCACTCTTTCGACTATTCAAAATTCTTACATTACCGTCTATATACATCTCAGATATGTGTAAGTTTGCAAGGCAACGGATACGAATTACCCACAATCCACCTATTGATACACCAAAACAAAATATTACTACCGGCCTCTAGAAGAAAAAAACATTCCAACAGCACTTATGTCATGGCCATAAAAATATTTAATAAACTGCCTGATGTCATAAAAAAATGTTTAAAATCATAAAGTCTCTTTCATTAAAAAAATGCTACTACTCATTGAATGAATATTTAAATTATGTTAATATTTAGACAATACATTTTAGCTCATCTAATGTTAAAGTAAATCGTAAGTAAGTAGTCGTAGTTGTTAATATAAGGAAATTGCTGTGCCCTAACAGGATATCATGTACTGACTGTAGTTTATAAAACATCTGTACTCGTATACAATTAACATGATTGCAATAAATAAATTGAATTGAATTGACCATAGCTATGCCTCTTGGTTTTTTTGTTGAGATTTTTATTTTATTATTATAAGAACTATTATTAGAAAAACAAATTCCTTGTTTTAAGATAAAATATCGAAAAAATTAATAGAAGCATAGATAATGTAAATTAAATTGCGTAAAATAGTTTCTTTGTTAATACTCTTATAACTAAAGTGTAGTTAACAACGGCTTATGTTTAACTGATCTAGTAAAATATAACGTCATTATAACCATTTTTACTGCCACTAATAATAAATTATCACCATAATTAAAATAGAGTTTTAATTATTAATATGAAATTACAACCAAAATGTTTACACATTCCTATCCTATTAAAGCAATTGACACCAAACTAATCATTCTTAACCCAAAAATAGGATCTGATCGTCAAAAATAAAACTCCATTTAATGTGAAATTGTAACCATTTTTTTTAACATCTCGCTATTGCTATCCTATTAAAAGAAATGACATCAAACTAATCATTGTTAACCCAAAAATAGTTAATGACCACCAACATTTTGTGACAAACGGTGCAATAAATAATCAATAAATTAGGACAGATTAGGGTAGGTAATTCTTTATAGCTACACATTTAATTACAAGTGACCAATAGATAGGACATATAAATACAAATAAACTTTTATAGATATGTAAACCAATCGAAAATTATCTGCTAATAAATCTTTCAGCCCTCTATCTTAATGTTTAACATTCTACGCGCAAAAGCAAATGCAGGATAAAGATCTATCCCATCAGGAAATAAAATTGTGAGTATCACCGGAAAATAAAAATGACGTCGCTATCGGAAATGTGAGCTCGAGTGGAGACAGCACCGCCCAGGATGTTACTCTCTTTTACACATTTTCACTACTAGTGGCTCTGAGCTGTACCTAGACCTCACAATAGCTTAAAAAAAGTAAAAATATAAAATACTTACTTCGTTGAGCCATTATCACAACGAACTCAAAATAGTCTTAAGTACCGGCGCTACAGCCCTTTTATGCCAATTTCCGCCATTTTGAATATTTTTCAAAAACGAAACGACAGAAAAATTCTATCCAACTACCAAATCACAATATTTCACGTCCGGTTGAGAAATGTGACCTGCAGATAAGAACATCCAGACATACGAAAACGTTTTTTCCCCACGCTGAAACGGAGACCTTCGCTACCGCTCGGTCAATGTCAATTACTGCACCTTAATTTTGCATAATAATACCGGTAATATATGGTACCGGTAATGTTATGTTAAATTCCGGTAATATGAAGCGCTGGAGCGTGCGACTTGCAATCCGGAGGTCGCGGGTTCAAACCCCGGCTCGTACCAATGAGTTTTTCGGAACTTATGTACGAAATATCATTTGATATTTACCAGTCGCTTTTCGGCGAAGGAAAACATCGTGAGGAAACCGGACTAATCCTAACAAGGCCTAATTTACCCTCTGGGTTGGAAGGTCAGATAGCAGTCGCTTTCGTAAAAACTAGCTCCTACGCCAAATCTTGGGATTACTTGTCAAGCGGACCCCAGGCTCCCATGAGCCGTGGCAAAATGCCGGGACAACGCAAGGAAGAAGAAGAATACCGGTAATATGTGTGCCCGGCGGCAACCAAAGGCTTAAAACTAGCATCTACCCGAGACTTTGTCAGTGTAGAATTCGTACGCATACTTCCTCTTTTCATCCCCTTAACGGATTGACTTCTGTAATAAAAACAATATCAGGCCAATACGAACGTACACTCACATCAGAATTATATATATATTTTTTTTATAAAGATAGTTTATTATTCAAGTAGGCATATTACAATGCGCTTATGAACGTCAAATGAAGCTACACTGGCTCTAACCCTACACCTCTGACCCGAGAAGATTTAAATCCCCCCTCAATTGGAAGAGGATTATTTAGTTATACATGTGGTTAGTTAGCCAAATAACGAATGATGTAAATAATAGATTTTAAGTACCTAGTATTAAGACATGACATGTAAAATATATTTTATCAATAAATTATCGTATCGTATATTATTTAAATAGTTAGCAAGTACGAGCGGAATGCACTACATATAACTGAATGACATCAGTTAGATGTTATTCCGATATCAGTGTACGTTCGAATTAGCCTGTGAGTCCTTTCCCGAGACGCAAGTTATTTTCTTATATTACAGTCAGCACCAAAAGTAGCGGACCAAACCACCCTTCTAGAGTATCTACCATTGTGTAACAGCTTAACAAAAAGGGATGGTTCTATATGTAGAACAATTAAGACTGAAAAATATATAGGTTCGAACGTGAATTTTAGAGATTTATCTATATTTGGAAAAGTTATCCGGAATATCAAATACTTTTGGCGCGTTGTTTTATCCGCTACTTTTGATGCTGACTGTACTAGCAGTACGCCTAAAAACAAGTACAAATTGTGTTAAAAGCATGAAAGTCGGCACGATTAATTTGTATATCATTTGAATCAATTTGACCCGTACCACCAAAAACAAAAAAAAAAATTGAGGACAGACACACATCTACACAGAAAGACATCTAATAGAAAGTCGTAACATTTTCTTGTCCTTTTTCTTAACAAAAGCGTCATACCAAAGGAAGGAACAAACTAACAAACCAAGTTTAAATACTCCGGGGTACATTATACCTACTCGTATTGAGTAATTCGACATCACAAAAAAATACAAAATATAAATATTTTCAAAATTCCTTTCTTGGGGTTAGATATGACGATAATAGGTATTATTTGAGATATATTTTACAAAAAAATAATTTAATGGTATCGTATCTGGAGGAGCTCAAACTTGGCATGTTTTAAAAATTATATTAATTTAATACAAGTTACTGAAATGTAATGGTGTTATATATTTTTAGAACCGGCTCAAAATGCTTTTTCATTGACTACCACACACGATAGGTTTCTGAAAAAAAAACATACAAAAAAAAAGATAACGTCATAAACACTCAAAAAAATTTTTTGGTGCTACGGGTCTAATAGATTTATATGGACTAAAGATTAATCGTACCGATTTTCATATCTTTAACAATCGGATTCTAATTTTCAGCACGAATCAGTAATTTTAATGATTGTTATATTTGTCGAGCATCAAATTTATTTCAAGTTCCTCTGCCTACGTGATGATGATGATGTAATCCTGTTTTCCCTCATTAGGGACATAGGGCTCGCAGAAGAATTTTCCATTTGGCGCGATCCTGGGCGGCTACTGCCAGCTCTTCCCAGCCAACTCCAGTTGAGCCAGCCTCCTTCTCAACTGATCGTATCCTTGAGGTACGAGGCCGCCCTGACCGTCTACTGCCAGTCGATTGCCAGCGGAGACACTGCCTAAATAAATGAAATGAATGAATGAATGAAAATCATTTATTTCGAGCTATAAACTCATATAGTGTTAGTACATACAACAATTATTATTTATCTACCTATATGTCTAAGTTAGTACAATATAAACAAAACAATAAATACCTAAAACTACTTAACATAATCTATTTCGATGATGCGTTGGTCCGTTGGGTTCATGCAGTTGGTTCCAACGCCTCATCAGAAGTAAGCCAATAACCCCCGCCTAAGTAGTAGTCAATAACGATAACAACGAACGGTTTCAGGAAGTCAGCATGTAAAAGTTAAAAAAAAGTACGTATATTTTCATTTATTTAATCGTATATCATAACATTGTTAGTAATACTCATTACTATAAGTACTAGTCAACATCCAGGTTGTTGACACGTTATTGATGATAAATTAGTTAACGATTTATTTATAGCTGTAAAATAACAATTTTATTTTCTTTTACAATTTTTTATGTTATTTATCAAAATATAAATATTTTTATACAGCTTACGATGACAGATATCATCTCCATACAATGTATAACCTTAAAACGCAAAATTGTATTGGGATGACACCTGTCACTATCTGGTTGAAAATACTATAATAGATATACATAAATGGAAGTCATTGTATTAGTACTAAATTAATGCTATGTCAGCAATTTAGGTATTCACATAATTTGTCGATGTATATTAATCACTGTAAAATTCCTTGAATAATTAAACTGTTTAAACAATAAACTAGAAATCATAATTAGTATTGTGTTATTTCCTTTTCAAACTTGCGTATAAACTGTTTCATAGGAATTGTTTACCGCTGGCTATTATTTCGTCTGCCGGATATTTAGTGATTCAAGCAATATGAATTCAAACCGAACTCATGACCTTTGACACTCTGACTCCGGGAATTAAAAGCAATTTCTGGCCACAACAACCTAACTGCTAGTAAATAATACTTAATGTCGGGGAAATTTTACTGGTAAAGCCCCTAGTATTCACTTGTCTTCTAAGAAATAATGATTTAAACCTAAAGAAGCGGATATAACTTTTTAATGAAAAGATTTAATTGGTGGACCTGTGAGCTGTAGACCGCGCGAGCATAATTTACAGCTAAAAAAATTTACCTTTCCGCCGTTTTGAAAAATATCTAAAAACTGAATAGACAAAACAACTATTTACTCGTAATAATCAAACCTATTCACATAATTTCACGAGAATCCGTTAAGAATTGCGACCTGTAGAGGAGAACATCCGGACATACGAAAGTATTTTTGCCCACTGAAACGGAAACCTTCCATAACGCTGGGTCAAAAAAGAGTTATTGAATTAAAACGGGCCTCTAAATATGTATATTGATTAGATATTAATATGTTGCTGGAAAACAAATATTAATGCAATAGACACGTAATAAGATCGACTCGCCTTCAGTTGGTCGATAACCCTCGATATGTTAGGCTGAGGGCTTTAGGCATATTTAGAAAACCTCACTTAACTAATTAAACCACCACTTGCATATTACGGTCAGAAGTCAATAAATAAACCATGAACTAGTGGAACGTTAAACATTAATGTTACTTTTATAATACCTACCACTTATTGAACAACTATAAAAGAAATGTGCTAGCACATTTTTTGCGTGCCAGTATTGCAAAAAAATAGCAGCGTCGTAATGAATAAACAATACCGGGACAAAAGAATGTCGAGCGACATCGAAACCTTTTTACAAGGAGGCACCGACTCTTACATACACTTCAAGTCAGCCCTTGACTTACACAATCCTTATATTATCATCTTATTTTTTTATAGCACACCCACGGTTTACTGTAAAACTTTAAAGAAAAATCTTAGCATCCAAAACCTAAATACCTTAATGGGTAACTCGTAAAGTGTCTGAGTCAGGCTGACTCGAGCAGTATAACGACGAAATATCGGTAAAAAGTAATAAAACCTTAAATAATCGCATTAAAATACTTCATAAAGCTATTTAGCATCGGCTCATACAAATCAGAATCCGTTTTCGTTTCGAATCGTTGGGGCTTAAGGTTTGGGTCTGAGAACTTGGTAGGTAGCGAAGTTATTGTTGAAGTTTTAATGACATTTGAAGAGGCTACCAATCTGATCTTTTAAGGAAAAAATAAAACATGCCTACCAGGATGGCGCCGGACATAACCAGTCGCTCAAAGCATAACAAGTGGGTAATATTATAAAAATGAGCATTACAAATTTAAATAATACTTTTAATTCATCAGGCAATCTTTAAAAAAATCAATGTACTTAACGTGTTTTGATTCATTAAATGCACACCCAGATAATACCAATTAAATGTAATTATTTATATATGTTATTTGAGCTTTTTTTAACAATTTAATTGAATACTCTGTCTAAGGGAAATGAGTTAGATATATTATAGTTACATAATTATATTAAACAATGGAATCAAAAATATTGAGTGCAATTGTCCTATATATTTATGTATAGGACTACTGCACAATAGGATATTAGTAACGTGTTCTATTTTTAGTTACATTAGCGTAATTTCTTCATAGTTGTATTTGTACCCACCAAATACAAGCTCATAATAAATACGTAAACCTAATTCATTCTATCAGCACTTTGTCTTCAGGGCTCTACGCCATGTTATTGCTACAAAGTGGGATACACCTGCTACGTGCTACGAGTAAAAAAAAAAACAGGATACGAAAAAGAAGAAACTAAAATAATATTAATAAACACGGTAGTAGTGCGTACATAGTTTTTAAAGCCATTAATATCAAATTGATACAGTTTGGATTTATTTTTTAATGTCAAGCAGCGTTAGCCTTTCAACTATAACCTATGGCGATACAGACAGATAGATTTTCCCGATTTTTTAAAGTAATATATTTATATGTAATTTATTTTGTATGTATTTAAAGCTGACAAATAATATTGTTGTGGTATCCTAATTATAAACTAAGGTCCGTTTTGGTAAAAGTGATTAGAAATCGAATACTACGGTATATAGTCTGTTGGTGCAATTTAGAAAGAGGAATGTGCTGCCACAGCGAAAAGCTTCGGGTCATATTTCTAATTGACAAATAGGAACACTTGCCCCGACGTCTCTATAAATATTTCTTTACGTTATTACTAATCTTACTTTCGAAATATCTTGTTCTCCAAACACAAACTACTGAATCATTAAATACTTTCTTATTAATAAATATAACTTGTTTATTAAAATGCGAACTACTAAAAACATTTTCTCGTTTATTACTTTACTGTTTAATTATTGGGATTTGAGGCCTGCCACAAAAGCGACACTTACCTGTAATGTAAGCTCCTTTACTTAGGTGTATATAAATTTACAGCAGAACATATGTTGATCACATTTACAAAGCCTTGGAATGAAAATTTGCAGGAGACTAATTTTAGTATAATTATTTGACGTCATCCCAACATCTGACGCCGGAAACTACCTTCACGCGCTCCAGCCCCTATTTGACTCGCACATAATATACTTATATTACGGCAATTTTATTTGTTATGTCTAGTATAGGAATTGCAAACAGGATTGATTTTCAATCCGGCTGGAACCGGATGGATCCGGTTTGGTATAAGGATATTAAAGTTAATTAAATTACATATTTTTCAAGTTCTTTGCGTAGAAATAAAGGGCATTTTTTCAAATGCATGGCTAATTCAATAAGTTTAAGTTCATAATAAATTACTTAATGTCAATAAAATAAAACTTAGTATTAAAAAGTGATCAAATAAAGAATTGGGTAGACGTAGAGTCGCAAACACCAGGAGATAGGAAAGGGAACAGGAAGGAACTTGCATTTAAAGAAAGAGAAAAAAAACGATGAAACTGTACAGATAAATGATTCTCTCTGATATTTGAACTGAATAGAATCTAAATTGTATTATATTTTGTGATATATATAATCAGAGTAAACTAAAGATCATCATATAATAATATTCTTTTACACATTCATGAGCAGTGTAGTCAACCTTCTAATAACATTAACTCCTCTTTATCCTAAATCAAAAATGCCTTCCATGACACCTCCATGCTTTAATTTTCCTTATACATTTACCGTATTTAAGTAATCATCGTATCGTGCGACCAACAGCAACATGAAAGAAGTGAAAATCCTCTTCTGTTCACAATTATCGTGCATACTTTTTCATTCGTTCTTTGTTCTGTTCAACTCATATCTTCCATTCGTCGTCTTTACCTCATCATCATGTGTGCGCGTGCTGTGTGTAGGCGTTTTTCTTTATTTTTCTGGATCCGGTGGTTTTAACCAGATCCGGTAGCTCCAGAAAAGTGCCGGATCCGGTGGGATTACCGGATGCGCCGGACCAAATTGCAATCCCAAGTCTACCTATTTTACTGAATGTAAGGTAAAATCAAAGCAATACTTATATTGTGGCATCTACGAGTATTGATGAAGCGGAAGCTGGGAGTATCGGAAAAAACTACATAAAAATCCTTAGAACTTTGACTAAAAAGCGTAAAAGTCTAATCATATTTATTAGTTGATTGTGTGCGTTAGATTTAATGCGTTGGTCTTCATTTTGTATAGTTGAACTTTGAAAATATACGCAGTCGACGCGCAAAACATTATGTTATAATTTTACCCTTATTACAAAGGAGGAAGGTGCACAAGTGTAAATCTTTGACGCTAACTGTACCTACTTTCCGCCCACATTCTGTTCTTTATTTAAACTTTCGTAGTCGAACCTAGTTAGTTACCTTTCTTAAATATTTTGTTATATTTTTGATAAGTACCTATATTTTCTGTCCCCTAATAACTGCTACTCAACTAAACATACTACTCTGCTATTCAACCAAACGATACGCACAAAATACCTAAAGAGGCGAGTTTGTACACGTCTTGAAGATGAAAACACATTAATCTCGATTACAACGATGAAAGCGAATCATCAAAAAAGAAAGCCAAGTCCTTGATACTTTTTGCAAACAAATAAATAAGGCTAAGTACTTTTTTCTGTACGTAAAAGATTCACGTTCACAGGATGCCTTCACGAATTATAGTGCCGAGTGTGTGAATCTGTTTATATCCCTTATAAATTGTATGGGCGCCACATAAATTGAAGAATACGGTCAAAGAAATATGCAAACGTTATTTCATTACGTTTGATTACCTTTCACTTCGCCATAAAATACTATGTATGGTCTGTTTTTTTATTCCGTAGACTAAAATGACGTTTCATATTTAAGACATGACATTTCTTAGTACCACATTAAATGTCATTTTAGTCTACGGAATAAAAAAACAAAATATAGGTGTACTCGAGTTTTCAACCAAAATGTGCACTCATGATACAATAAAACTACTCATGCGTAATACCTACTAGTATCGTACTCAACTATGCTTAAATAAATAATAATATTTAGTAATTTCGTAAAATAGCATAGGCTGTATAGGACTAACACTAACTACTGCTTACAAAATAATAGTAAAGTCAACTTTTTTATTCCGTTGATTAAAATGACATTTCATGTGTTGCTAGTTTTTTACGTCTTATAAATAGTGACGTGCTACAACCAGTACTAACCGAAAATAAACTATTGGGAGGTACTTATATAGGTACACCATTTTGAAGTATTTAGAAATTTTGTATCCAGGTCTATACACAATATTTCTAATATTTAAAAGGGATTTTATTGTAAGATTAACAGTCACGTCGAGGAGGCGGAGGCGTCAGGTCAGCAATCATTTTTAAAATGTTTCAGCAGATAGAGTAGATTATTATTTTTTTGATTTTATTTATTGTTTATTTCCTGTCATGTAATGAGTAGAGTTCATTTATTGTTTATTTAAAATCTAAAATTAATATTTATCGGATATTCACAAACCGAAATCAAAGATCAGCACTGTTTGTTTTAAGCTGATCACATTATTTCTACGTTTGACTTTTGTGGTTGTCATTTTATTCTACGGAATAAAAAAACAGACTTTAGAGTAATAGATGAATTTCTTAATATGTACAGATAAGATAACAAGCAAAAAAAGTGCCACAACAGTACACATCCTATATTGTCATCCATTGTAAGGTAATTTTATTTCATAAATCTTCTACATTCTGTGGTGTACTGGTGCATCCGATCTTCTAAAAAGATTGATTAATTACTTAACTTACTACTATCGACCAATAATAATAAATCTTTCTTATATATATTATATCCCCAGTTAACACTAAACACGGATATAAGCAGTAGGTATCAGTACTTTCAGGCAGGTTTTGCAATACACTTATTACGACTAGGTTTACTATATAGATATGTATAGGTGTTACGTACTATAAAAATGTGCCGTAAAACTGTACATATTCCAAAAGCTCTCAACAATGATCCAAAACTAACTCGAATATCTTCGTTCAGGCGTGAGTAATATTTTATCTATATCCATATCAAAACCTCCCTATAATATATTCAGATACAATAAGCTATACGGCCTATAACATTCAAATTTAGAACATCACCGAGAAACAAAAAAAAATGATTTGACCTCTGTTCTAATATCAGTCGAGATGACGTTTTATTTCGAAATGAAGTGTCAGTTGCAAACAATTTTGACGAATCTCGCATGTTACTTGATATTGAACAATATGGCAGTCGGCTTTTCTTTAGTTTGTTGTTGTGTAATATAATAAAAATAACGGATGCGTGATATGCGCGAAAAAGTGTGCATTACTGCCATTTGACGTTTAGTTTGTTTTTTAATTAGTTTGTAAGTATAAAATTACTTTGTTTTTATATAGCCTATGATATTGATTAAGATAAAGCAGTGAATGTAATTTTTCATAATTAAAATACTCGTGTGAGCCTTTGATGAAACTCATCTCATTCGTATCATAAACCCACACTCGTATTTTAATGCCTTTCATTGTGTAGCTGCCGCATAAACTACTATAATATCCCACATTGAGCTCAACAAGACTTGTGTTGTGGATGCTAGACGACGATATATACATTATATAGTTATAAATAAATACTATTCATAGAAAAGTCAGGAATCAAACTGGTGAAGCTCTACTGGAAGCAGCCTTAGCTTTCGACTTAGCCATAGTGAACACCTACTATCAAAAGAAACAACCTTATCACATACCGTAGTCACTTACACTAGTAAGTAAGTGACTACTAATTCGAACCTGGACCTCCTGCCTGGTAGGCAGGGTCACTATTGGGTAGGTTTACGGTAGTTATGATAATACTTGTTCGAAATATTGCCAAATATTGATTTGTAAATAAACACCTAAGCGTCCCATCTCGTCGGACGAGACGAGGCTTGCTTGTATCTTTTTACGAATAACCTGTCAAGGCGTCCTTATGGCAAGCGACAAAGTGGGACGTTTTGCCGGCCGCGGTCACAATTTTATATCAGACATTCTGAGAGTTTATCAGACAGGCCAATTCGAACACTGGCATCAGAATGATATTTCAATCATGTTATTTAGTTATCGCGCGTCTTGCTCTCGCCAATACATGTATTTTTTTGAATTTCGTGCCTCTTTCTACTGATTAGTTGGGTTGGGCATGTATACGCTGTGTACAATGATACGCTGTCTTGTGTTTGCTTGTGTTAGCGGCAAAGCCGTGGAAAAGTGGCTAAAATGTAAGTACTGTGTTGGAAATGAAAGCTTAAATTTACCGCTAATCATGTGCACCTTCAAAAAAGGTATTATAACCATCGATATTATCTTAAGTCGGTTATAAAGGTTAATATCTTAATGATGTCGTGTGAAGAAATAATGTCACACCTATTAATATATTGACGAGTTATCGATACAGTCATATGAACATTTTGTCAAGCCCCTAGCGTAAAGTAACAGTTTAGGTTTTTACACAAAATATTGTAAATTATTGACTAAAATGAAGAAATACTAGCACACAATTGAAGAAAAACTAATTCCACCAAAAACATAAATTTAAAAAAGGAGAGCCAAGTTCAATACAAAAATTATGCTTGGCTGTGGGCTTCGCCGCCAAAAGAATGGAGATTTAAATGAGTGCCAAGTTCTATGCAAAATCCAAATATGTATTTATAGGAAAAAAAATAACATTATGAACAAGTATTAAACTCTATTTCTTTGCTTTATTTAATACCTATAACAATTGCTGTTAATTTAAAAAAAAATGTGAGATCTTAAAGTAGGTTAGATTTGACTTGGCCAGTTTTCATTACATCAGTCATTTTATAAAATTATTCAAAAAATATATATATTTATAATTCTGATAAAAACTGAACTTGTAACTCAAAAATGGTCACGTTTTCTCATTTGTAGTCTGCCTCTTTCGTACGTACGTTATGGCTTCCCTTTCGCACACTTTATCTGTCTTTAAGCGAAGCGTTTGGTAGGTCTGTGTTATGATGGGCGTCAAGTAGCCCTACAACGAGTTTGACACTGACTTATTCGCAAACGTAGCAGACGTTTGCGAATAAGTCAGTGTCGTTTGCTGACTATCACATAAAAAAAAAACTTACTTTCTATGTACACATCTCGCTCGCACAAATATACCAGTACGAGCCAGTAGAACATAGAAAGTAAGTTACGCACATGCTAGCGAATATGTTAGTGTCAAACAGATAAGTGTACATGAAACCAAACATAAGGCATCGATTCCCATCCCATGTTAATGTTTCTTTCTAGCCTACGATTACTAAGATGTATTTTAATTTGCAAGTCTTATTTTATCATTTTAAGAATATTAATGGCGTCAAATATATTTACTTTGCTCATATTAAGTGTCTGTTTATTTAAATAGCATTTGGAGTGATTATGGTTAAGACGTCAAAAAAACAACGCTATTAAGAAAACTTGAACAATTTATTTAGTTTACAATGAATTAAAATCATTTATTCGTATTATAAATACCACCTACACGCCCCCAAACAATATTATAAAATGTTTATAATAATGATAAAATGTTTGGGCTTTTTATTAATAAATAGGCGTAACATTATATTTTGGTCTGAAAAGTTTTACGTAACATTTGAGTTCTGTACCCCTAGTGTAACTAAATTCGATTTTGAAACTTGACGTACGCGTTTGCGTTTAGTCTCATTTTGTATTGGATTTCGAAAGAGCGCGCCAAGCGGGACGTTTTGGAAACTCAAAATCCTATACAAAATGAGACTTAACGCAAACGCGTTCGTCACGTTATGATGTCGTTCAAAGTTACACTAGGGGTACGGTGCTTTATTTAATTGATGGTGTTTTGTTCGTTTTAGGGTTACAAGACCTTAAAGAGACGCGGACTGTGTCATATTGATTGTAATAGTCAGGCAACTGAATTTTTCTGTTTCACGTAATATGTACAAGCTTACTTTTTGGTGCACTTGCCCTCCCCTTATGTCGTAGTTGTGAAGTAATTAGTTAAGTGTAAATAAAATCATTATTTTTACACATACCGTTTCTTTTTCTGGAACAATTTAGCAAGTAAAAATATCTTTTTTTTTAAATAATTGAACATTGTTGAAATATTTGGAGTACGAAAGCCATATTTATATCTGTTCTTATTAAAATTAAAAACGTTTATGTTTAAACATTTTTCAGAAACTAAATAACCTCGCGTAACTAATTTTGTTGATTTTCTACTCATCGGTGACGGTGGCCCTAGAGGCTGCCAGTTTATTTTTTTGGAATACATAATATACATGACAATGAGATACTTTGTTCTCCGAAATTGTAAACGACAAATACAATTTTTAGAACATGCAATGTTTGTTATATGTAGTAAATGAGTAGATATCACGGATGACAGAAACACTAAACAGGATCTGACCAAAAGCATCGCAAAAGAACGGTTAACTTATATTGTGTAAAATTCTCAAACAAAAAATGTTTAAAATTTACGTAAATGTTGACCCGCCGGAATGCGACCTTCACGCCGTCCTCGAGAACAGCCGCGAGGTTGGTCTGCCTCCCTCGTAAAAAATATTTTTGAATTTAAACCGTCAATTTATCTCTAACATTTCAGCTAAATAAATTAAGTGGCACATTAAACGTGGAGCTGAGATCAAGTATTTACTATTTATCTAGATTCATTTGTAGAGATGACGAGATAACTAAAATTATATTAATATTTATTTTATTATTTACGAAACCCTTATAGTTTCCCCATGTCCGCACGTCTTGTATGTGTATTTTATTCAATCATTGTAAGGCGTATGTTAATAAAATTTCAACTGTATGTTTTATATATAAAGGCTAAAAGTTGTGTAGGTAGGTGTACCACTAATTATAAGAAAATACCCCTCAAATTACATATCACTTTGCCAGCTTTCATATATCATTTTGTCTTACTTAACATTCTAATACTACAATTGATCCTTATGTATGTTGCTAAGTTGATTGTATCTCGGTCGACATTTTGCACCTATCAATATGGGCGTTAGTTGTAAATGTTATGATATACAATACTGACATGACCTGTTCAAAACGGAACACTTGATCGAGGCCAAAGAACTTTTCAAAGGCTTCAACAGTTCTTCCTAGAACTTCAATGTTAGTAAGTAATCCATAGATCACAATAACGACGACCTCAGTAAAGAATTTTAATGCCAGTAGATAATCGTTTTTCAATAATAGTTGGATTACTATTGAATTTATGTATTGTGAAACGATACGTGTAATTATTTTGTTATTTATTTATTGATTTTTGTTTACGTATTGGATTTAAACAGGAAATTATTGATAAGTAAATATAATTATATATTATACAAAACGATGCTATTGAAATAGAAGTAACCTAAAACAACTTGTGCAGTAAAAATAAAAATCAAATAATGAAAAACAGACTGCTTTGAATACTTGTTACCCTTCGGCCATTGACTCCAGTGACAAAAACATATAAAAGCAAGAATGCGTAACAGGTTTGGGAATCACGAACTCTTTTTTCCATTTTCCTGTATCCAACACCTTTCATTAGTTCGCAGTATCTGGATAGAGAGAAATGAATGTGTCAGGTAAATCTTTTAATCAAGGCGTTCCTGTCCGTCGGCTGATTGGCGACGAACCCGTGTGACTGATAAACAAGCTGTATTAAAGATCCTGAATATTAAATGTTTTAATTTAAAAGATGCTAAGTATGTAGATACCAATGCACTATGGGTAATATGCATACCAAACACGTGACGCTTGAAAGTTATTTCAAACACGATGAAAGATGACGAAAGTATTTACATACAGTACCAAAGCTTAATAGCGAATTGTAATCGTTTTCTTAAAGTTTTCAATATATAAGCGTGGACTATTTTTGCGAAGACTCGGCGGACGCTAACAACATCATGTATGAAGTACGGGACACTTCATGTCTCTTACCCTAAAAGATAGCGTCGCCGGAGGTCTATTATTTTTAATTAATTGCCTAAAATACTGGACATAACTTGTATAATGTTCGCGGATGTTGTCTCCCTATTATTTAGTGGCACAAACAGTGAAGACTGCAATGAGCGGTTGTAAGAATTATCACATACAACTCAAAAATGGATCTTTACCACAATCTCAAAATAAATATAAATAAATAGATAAAATATTATAATTGTAAGACATTATTACACAAATCGACTAAGTCCCACAGTAAGCTCAATAAGGCTTGTGTTGAGGATACATAGACTACGATGTATATAATATATGTACATATAAATATTTATAAAAACTTAAATACATAGAAAGCACCCATGACTCTGGAAAAAATATCCGTGCTCAACACACGAATAAATGCCCTTACCAGGAATTGAACCGGGGCCTTCGGCTTCAGAGACAGGATCTCTACTCTCTACCGAACAAGTAGCAATTAAAATCATTGTACTATGTGTAGAGTTATAGGTAACACAGCTCATTTAAGAAAGCACATCAAATATTTTATATAGGCATTTCATACTCGTAGCAATTAGTCAGATTTATATAATGTATATTCTCATTGCTTCATTAATTTTATTTTAAGTATTTTCTTTTTGTGAGAATTCAATGTGTTTTCTGAAACAGCTACGTATTTGTATGATTTGATGTACAGATATATTTTTTAATCAAATTTCTATAAAGAAAAGTAATTTCATGATTTCTATAGAAATCTAAATTGTATTTGTACTTATTTAATGCATGTTAATTATAAGATGTAATGTTTTGAAAAAATGTGTCCCGCCGAGTTTTTTGTTAGTCCATATTGAGATACACTCCTCCAATGTAGGGGGGATTTAAATTTTCTCGGGTCAGAGGTGTAGGGTTAGAGCCGGTGTAGCTTTATTTGATCGTAAGTGCATTGTAACATGCCTACTTGAATAATAAACTATCTTTATCTTCTTTATCTTTATCCACTAGGCCAGACAGGTCGTCAAAAATAAAAATAAATTTAAGGAAAACAAAAATAATTCAATTTAAAGCCCAACAAAATAAATGTTTGTATGCCTATGCCATTAAAAAATTGTAATGCATCTAATGAGGAAGTACCTGAATTGAACTTACTGGGAATAGAAATAAACTGCAGTTTAAACAGTTTTATATGCATAATAATATGCTAAGGGCATTCTTAGCGTTTTTTAGAGAGTAGTTTGTAAATATTTACTTTCAGAACGCTATATAAATCGAGACTGCTTTGTCAGCATATTATGTGTACGCGAATTCTTGGTTAAGTTATGGTCTATTCTCTTGGGTGCCAGCACGGACGCACATCAGCTTTTTCTTAAATGTGTGTGAGCTGTAGTTCGCATTTTACACGTCATACAATTCTTGCCTTATCAAGTATCTACATTATGGAAGCAGCAATTTTCGTTAGGAATAACCCAAACTTATTTCAATTACACATAAAATAGGACAGAAATGGTCGTTACTGTTGATGCGCCATCATCGCAAGCAAACTACCCGAAATGTAATGACAATATATTTTAAAGTAATTTAAAAAATGCTACTCAACAGCAAATCTTACTACTCAATTGACGAATTGATGATTGTGGGAATTGAATCCGTAAAACTTTTTTATTTGATTAATATAGTAATATAGTATGAATACAATTAATTATATATCAAATTTTAGTTTAGTATAAATACGAGTTGATAGACATTTATTTTGTTAAAATAAAAACTAATATATTTAATAGCTTAACAGTCCAGACGCGATTTATTTATTTAGTATTTATTTAGTATATATACATTTTATTTTGACATTTGTAGAGACTTTACATCTCCAAATCTTATTAGTATTAGTACTCTGACATTGGGGACCTTTTACATCTCCAGATTTAATGTATTTTTAACCATAGAGACTATACATCTCTATTGTATTCTAGCCCTTGAGGCCTGCTTGCAGAATAAATTTTTGAATTTTTAATTTTGCATAATTTGAATTTATGTTGATATGTACATTTCAATGTCAACTTTGGCATAGATTAGAAATTTGATTTTCTTATGAATTGTTTGTGACTAAAAAAAATGCGTGCTTGAAAACAAATGGTTTTAATATACGAGTAAAAGGAACCACTCATAAGAAGCTTGCTAAGCTTGAAAATGTCAGCGTTGGAAGGCAAGATTATACTTTTGATTACAAACCAAAATCAGGCCCTTCAAATGAACTTGGACAAAAAGATGTGGAGGCGTACGAAACCAATAAGGGGGCTTCTGTTCGTGATGTGCTAAAAAACTTGGCTCATATATTGGTATAGTTCAACGTGGCAAGAAGAAACACAAAATACGTACAAAAAGCAAATAAAGCCAAAAGAAGCAAAAAACAGTGAATTTCAGTAAAATTTAGGGTTTGAAAGTTAGTGTATAAGATTGGACGACACAATATTATCTGTGTGGTCTTAAATCATATATCTTGTTACTACCTCTACAATGATGGCAGACAACTATGTAAGGAATGTCTTAACAAACAGGTCCTGTCCATGGTTAGAAAGCATAGACTTATTTTGGCCAAATTTTGCATCTTGCCACCATGGATTCAGGGCTTTACAGCAGTATAAAGAGAAAAAATCTACTTTGTACCTAAAACTATGTATGTAAACACTAAACTGCCTAAATCTCAGCCCAATCAAACATTTTTGGGCTATATTTAAAGCCAACCTCCGAAAATACGGTCGTTCTACGGATTCTAAACAGCAGTTTGGTTGAGACTGGCGCAGAGTGATAAAAATGTTCGACAAAGATGCTTTCCCATCTCTGATGTGGACGTCCAGTCAGAAAGTCAAAAAATCAGCTCAAAACGAATGATTTTTCTTTTTACAATTTTTTATTTTCTTGCAGGGTACATCTATACTGTACCATGGTTGCAATAAAGAATTATTATGATTATGATTATTTATTTTAAGTTAGAGAAGTAGTTTATATTGTTTTTTCTTTGAATAACATACATAAAATATATATTTTACGTTATTTTACTTGTATCCATAATAAATGGTACAGTAGTTACCTACTAATTTGTTTAATATATATCCACAACACGTTTCGTCAACGGTCTAACCCTCGCTCTGGTTCTTTCCTGGTCCAGCAGATATCACTGGCCATTCAGCGAGGCAATGCCGCCAGTATTTTTGGCACTTTTGGTCCGGGTGAAAATCAGAGTGGGGGGTAGGTTTCTATTTGTTTATTGCTTTTTGTTACATAGATACTAGGTAGGCCGTTGATTTGTTTAATTATAATATTGTTTTGACATGCCTTTGCTTTGCATGAATTTTTTTTTGTTATAATTATAAGTTAACATTTATTTACATTAACATTTTTACATTTAACATGTTGTGCTCTATCAAGATGTCATGTACCAACTATCTGTAACTTAACACCTTTTGTAATGCACATGACTTGTAATGTTGAATAAATTGAATTAAATAAATTGACCAACGAATATTTTGAGAAAAAAAACGTTATTTTAATAAAACAATTATGCGTAACAAACGTGAAAGGCACAAATGGAGCAAATGCTATTCGGCTCCAATTTAGTCCGATAAAACTAATATTATATATTTTTTTATATGTACGCTACACATGAAGCAAACTATTCGGGCGGCAGGAGCAATCAAATAAGCTATGAAGGTTTCGCTCTCCTTTGAAGAGCTGATCTAAAAAATCACCTAAATTAAGGGTCCACTCCCTAAATCGGATCTAAGGCATTGTGAATAAACAATATAAATAAATTTAGAAATCAACTTTCTCAAATTAAGTTAAACTGGGAATCAAAGCCCGTACCTCTTAAGTGAAAAGGTCATCTACCACTCGTGCTATTGTATTTAAATAGCAAATAAACGTCACGAGCGCCCTTTACCCTCCCGTATAAGACTTAATGCGATTCGGTGACAGTGTACAGAAACCTACAACAATGAGAGATAATCGCGAATGCGAAACGAATTATTTTTAAAAAGGTCGTTTTTGTCAAGTAATGTTTTTAATTCGCCCTACGACATTTTACATGCTCTGGCTGTACTTCCTTGACGTTAATATGACGGTAATTAACAAAGTGAATATGATACTTGTGAGCTTTTATAGTGTTCGTTGGGAGATCCTTTAACCTCATTAGTCATATAACATTTTTTTTTTCAATTCTCCTATTCGAAAAGTTCACCTTTCATAGGCTGAAAGCCGGGTGAAAATTTGCAAGTATTTTTATTTATTTACACTTTAAGCAACGGCTAACATCCATATATGCCATATTATTAATATAAACAATCATATTAGCTTTCGCCTTTACAGACCAAGTATTATCGAAATTAAATGTCAATTGCATTGCATTATTAAAAAATTATACTACTTGTATTTCATATTTAAATATATGAAATAAACATAAATATTTGTTCATTAATAAATCAATATAAATGTCGATTCATGATTAATAGTAGATTGTTAACCAAGGGTGGAAGTGGGCTGATATGCAGCCGAGATATTTTGGCGCTCGAACGAAATGAGAAACGTACAAACGTTTCCGTGAAAATAAAATGGAAAATAATTATAAATAAATAAATAAATATTATAGGACATTAATTACACAAATTGACTAAGTCCCACAGTAAGCTCAATAAGGCTTGTGTTGAGGGTACTTAGACAACGATATATATAATATATAACCTATGCTAGTAGTGACCGACCCCAATCTCTCCCGGGACCAGTCTGAAAATCAGCGCAGAGCCCTCTGGCACTGCACATGCTGAGATTGGCACCCTTTGCCACATTATAGATTTAAGTTGTAATTATTATGTTAATTTAAGTTAATTAGTTTAAGTTATTTTGTATTTTTTAGCTATTTTCACAGAAATTGTAAATTTTGTTGTGTGGCAATAAAGATTTTTTTATTTATTTATTTTATTTATAAATATTTATAAATACTTAAATACATAGAAAACACCCATGACCCAGGAACAAATATCCATGCTCATCACACGAATGAATGCCCTTACCAGGATTTGAACCCGGGACCATCGGCTTCATAGGCAGGGTCACTACCCACGAGGCCAGACCGGTCGTCAGAATTTTGCACTTTATCTGTACCAACCGATCTTGAATTTTAGGAGAAATGTATGTGTTATGGATAAATTAATAATATGCACGTTAACAGGTTTTTTTTTTTGAGTCATTCACGTTCTCTTGACAATTAACTGAGTATGTTGATATATGTAATATTATTTTAGGAGGTTTTAACGTTTCCTGACCACTTGATACAGATTGGGATTGTTATATATTAGTATTTTTTAGTATAGTGCATAGTGCTCTGACAATATTGCTAACATTTCAATTATAATAACACTTTTACAATTAAAATCCTACCTAACCTACTTCTCATGACAATAGTATACTTTGAAATCTTTTTTATTACATTTGCGCATAAAGTATAAGAAAACACTTGAATTGCTTCGAAATTTCGATGGAAGTTCTTTCTAAATTTGTCGGGATTATTGTTTATGCATTTCACCCATTTCTCAAAGACGACCTATTACTGCTTGATCTTTGTTTGGCCCGAGGGTTAACTGGTAGAGAATGCCTTCTGGCATTTACTGTACCGCGCCGGAATTTTTTTTTGTACAAATTTTCCGGTTAAGGCCTAGCCGGTAAAAAGACCTTGATCGTACGTCACGCGCCGGGCCAAACATAGAACCTTTAGGTTATTTATTGTTTTTTATTTGTATTTATACGTTTATTTTTTGAGAAAAGCATTGCAAGCAAGATAGTCATTGGATTGGATGATGAAGACCATAAAATTATGGCATACTATTATGTGACGTTGTTCCTTTTTATTATTTAAAGCTGTTATCATATCTGAATACGTAAAGGAATGTTTGCTCTAAAAACAACAACACGCGACTATTTGTATAGTCCACTGTATAAATTATAAGTGTCGCCAGACCATAACTAATCTACATACTATAACAATAATACTTGTTTGTTGAGACATAATGCGATGATGCGTAAATGGCTAAAGACGCCTAACAAACAAACAGTCCAGAAATATTTCCTAAGCACGTGTTATCTATCTCATTCTCAATAAAGATAAGGTGTAAATTTGTGAAGTATGTTCCCTTTATATAATCACTAGCTGGTGCCAACGACTTCGTTCGCGTCGATTTTTATATTGGTTGATGTAATTCTAGGTAAGTACATAAACTTTGTGCAGGTAAAAAAAGCGCTTGTTCACACGTGACATCTGTGTCACAATGTCTTCTACCAAAGTTTCAACTCCCTCGTTCCGAATACAAACTTTCAACCCTGTTAGACATGAATTTTCAAAAGCACTAAAATCACTCTGCTTGTTTTAACCGACTTCAAAAAAGCAGGAGGTTATCAATTCTTATCTTAACAGTGGTAACATGTTGAAAATGGAAGCACGTCGATCATTGCACTTTGCGACCTTACTTTTCGGTGTGGTAAATTTTCAACAACCCCAATACCTTTTTAACAAGTTGTCGTTCTCCTCCCGTCCAATGAGAGATGGCATTCGACTTCTCTGTCCGAGACACGGCAGTTCAGCAGCATTTCGTGGCAGTTTTCGCTACTCTGCTACAAAATGCTGGAACAACATACCCCCTCCAATACGTAACCCTAAAACATTACTCACTTTTAAACTTAAATTTAAACAATATCTTTTCAGCTTCCAACTGCCGTGTTCTTCGCGTTCCATGCACCTTAGTTAGATTATGATTATTTTATGTTATATTGAATCATTTATCTATTTTTAACGAGTTGCCTTTTTTATGTATATATGCTCTACTATATATTAAACTAAATACATGTCTGACTTTACCTGTTTATATTTATATTTTTAGATATTCCCAACCCACTCACTTCCGCTTTGAAATTTTTCCGTGCATTCGTTTCGAACTTGTGTTAAGTTTCCTTCTAATGTGGTGCTGTTTGTAGATGGTTTTGCAATAAACGTTTTTCTATTCTTCTATTCTATTCTAATTCGACCGTATTTTTTGTGTTTGTTACCCCAGAACTCCGTCACTTCTTAACCGATTTGTGTTTTTAATGTATAGTCCCTAGTTTGTCCTGTTTTTATCAAAACTCAGTTCTGATGATGGGATTCATGAGGAATCCAGAGAACTTCTCAAATCTTACTGGCATATATATAGCTGTTTTAGTATTTTCATCGACAAACTAATCATTTTCATCCATCCATCAACAGTGCCATTTGATGGAGTGGAACTGCTGATGATGACCTGACCGGGACTCTTTAACGACGCATATTTCATCTTCGTTACGTTTTTTAAGTAAGTAAATTCTGAAGGAACATTCAACAAGGTCTAGTACTGATGATGGGTTTTATTAAGGTCCAAGAAGGTCCTCAAATCTTGATGGCTTCAGATTCATACTTTGAAACTTGAAACGTTTATGTTAAGGTCTAGTATTGATGATGGGTTTCAAAAGGTCCAACAAGGTCCTCAAATCTTGATGGCTTCAGAATCATACCTTGAAATTTGAAACGTACCCGAAGTGCAAAAATATTTAGTGACGACAGGAACGAGTCTTGCAGTTTGATGATTCACTCATAAGAAAAACTAAAAATGGAAAAATTATATTAATATTTAAATCTAAAAGTAAGACCGACATAAGAAACAAACCAGTAACTATTTGGCTTGGCACCGACTTCAAACGTATCAGTTGCTAGCGCATATGAAACGGGATAATATTTAATTCTATCCTTTCTGAAGTCTGTTTTACTTTTTTCTAATTGCCTACTCAAATCATTCGCGTTAAAATCTTTCATTTGAACCCTCTTGGGACAAGATTTTTTTTTAAACACTGAAATTACTTTTCTTGTGTTTCAAGTCCTTCACTCATAACAATTTTCGTTCTCGGTACAAACGTTCAACCCTTTTTCACCACCTTAGCGGATGAATTTTTAAAAACGCAGAAGTTGTTTTTCTGGTGTTTTATTAAAATGTACTTAACTTTCAAGTTCGTAACTTAAAATAAAAGTTGAAGCCCATACAAAATTTCATCGCCTTTTTAACACCCGTAGAGATTGAATTTCTCAAAATCGCTTCTTATTTTTGTACACAATATATATTGAAACTGATGTGCAAATTTCAACTTTCAAACTTTTGTAGTTTTATCTCTGCGTTGATGAGTCAGTCAGGTCATTAATTTATACCTATATATTATAGATTTGACTCCTTTATTGTCCACTCGCGAAGTGAAATGACTAACCAGCTAACTGGCATTGCCATTCAAATGTATTTTTAAAGGTTTGTCTTAAGGTTGATCATGAATCTCCCTATATTTGGGCGGTGTAGGTGGCAAGCACGGCGCGGCTAAGGGCGGCCACAGACAAGCCGCGGTTGCGGCCGGGTACGGCCAGCTTGTGGCTGCAGCGTTATGGCGCAAACAGCTCGTGTATGTACGCCGTTATTTAGAGGACACGGGAAGGCCAATCCTGCATAAACATAGTAAATACAGGTCAATTTATAAGGGCTGGCACAGAACTTGTATTGTTCGTGAATTGAATTGTAGTTCTATAAATACATGCAGGTGTTATGCGTTGCCTGGCATGTAGCTACTTAGACAATTTATTAGTAATAATAGCTATGGGTAAAGTCAGTTTCTCCGGCAGTTATCCTTTTCATGCTAGAGCACGGTTCATAAACCAATGAGAAAGTTAAGAGAATTCATTTTATATGTTTGTATTTAAACAAACACACAGACATCTATTAATATTAATCCCAAATTTATTAAAACGTTACCTGCACGTAATATTTACAAGAGGTTCAAAAGTTTATTTAATGTACCTATGTACTCAAAGTATCTAATAATGAAACAGTTTAGTTCAATAATTAAAATCAAAGTTTTAATTTAAATACTTGAAATAGGCTACAAATGCATGTCTGATGGTCTATGCATACATTAAATATGCTTAAAAGCGAGATCTAACAAATTTGCTATTGCAGGTTACTAGATTATTATCAAAAACATATCAATATAAAACACTTATTTATGTACGATCACAGTTCAGGGTACATAAGAATCGTTTTCTGGTGAGTGGGTAATGGTGGGTGGGTGGACATTAGCCTTTCAGTCATCAATCGACTCAGCAATTAATTATTATATTCATACTTTTCTTCAAGTCTGTTAGTAATGACGCCAAGAGAGCTTCGCCACCACTTCACCACCCATAACCTAACGATTACCAGAATGTTTTACTTTGGGGTATAATTAAGATACACTTATTTACGTGTAGTTGACTTACTATTGGATCTTCATATGACCCTATTCATCACGAACTTTCAATATATATGTGATATGTTAAAGTATTATCAGGTTAGTGACCTACTATTTGTCTCGTTTTGCATTGATTTACCCACGCCGTAACATTTTCGCTCAAACCCAACTAAATTGCAACAGTCCACTGTAGCGTTCATGTAACACCGCTTTCAATGTGATATTTAAGCGCACGCGCCGAGCTCCGCGCCGGCGCCTTCGTATGACGCCAGCATTCTCCCTGGACCCAAACAATCGTATGTTCATTCTGAATATTAAGTAGTTGAGTTGTTTTGACCGAAACAGATAAAGTTCGCGACACAACATCCGCCATACAATTAATATCTGGTACATTCCTCGCATTCTTACGTATTCCTGTTTTCGGTAATGGTCTACATCGATTCAGTTATCGAGAACGGCGCCAACGCCTGTTAAACGGTATTGGTATTGCCGGCGCCTGCGCGCGCGTTGAAGAAAAAAGGTGCAGGTGAATTAAGATGATCCATAATGTATTGTAAGCGTTTAAGTGAAATGTGGTAAAAGGTCTGATGGTTGTTGTTTGAAGGTTATGCAATAATAAGCCACTCGTTTGATCAAATTATGTATTTAGAGACGATTATAGAATAAAAATAAAATTAAGCAGCGACGAGGCTTCCATACGACACGATTTTGCTCCATCGCACCGGCTCGGCTTGCCTAAATTATAGACAGCAGTTAATTTTTCCTACTGGTTCAGCTTTCATTTTTTTTAACACGCCGCCACTGATGTATTCATTAAGCAGATTATGACTTGTTTCATGATAATAAATTGACTAAGTGCGACAAAGAAAGCCCATTAGCCCTAAATTTTTCTAAGGCTTTACTGCTGACCAAAGAGTACAACACAGCAAATTAGCATACTTACTTTTTTTAAAGCCTCGAAACTATCAGGTCCTACTATTGCCGTTCATTTCAACTCTCATGTACTCTACTGGGAGAGATCCTACACGTATAAGGGGAAACGTTCGTCATTTTTCAGCCTATTATGTACCATATTTGCATCTTAGTAATCTGTGCAACAAAGAGCTAATTTAATAGTTTTAAGTTTATTTAAGTAATGTTACTTAATGTAAATGATAAAAGTACTGATCAGCATACTTACTTTCTCTTGAAGATTTTTTACTTTGTAGTAATTAGGTATTATTTTTGTAAATCATCGTCGCTAAATATAGACTTCTGTGACGAAATGAACACAAAAGATAAGAATATACCTTTCCGAGTAGATTTTTTTGAGAAACAAAAAGTGAAAGGATTGAAGTAGGTACTAACTGATAAACTCAGTTATTTTAGGAGTTCAGGTGCAGCGTGGGTGTTATGTAAGAATATATACCTATAGCATTTAACTTTTTAACTTGTCAACTGTGAAAGGCGTGCATTCGTTGATAATATATAATAGGTACAAATATCATTAACACTCGCTTCTATGGTATTTTGAAAACCCCCAATACAGACAAAGTAACTTAAAATTATATATTAAACATTTAAGATCCTTTTGGAGAAAACGAACCATAATTGTGAATAAGTAGGCGGTTTCGAGAGTCCTCGAAACAACTCATACTTAAGTATGTAACGGTGTGAACGCCGCTATCAGTGTCAAGACGAACAATATTCACCCATTTTGAATGACAATATTAATGCTCACTCATTTTAACCACTAATAGATTCATCAATAACAATATTCAAGTGCTTATCAAAAAATGTACCGATGTATTGTAATGAGTATTGCTTTTGTCAAATATTTACGAGTACGATCCTCACTAACAGTCTATTGACCGACATGTAATTATCAATCATAAGATTCATAGGCTCTTTGCGTTTGAATTAATAATTATTAAGGGTTACGAAAGTAACGGATAAATAATTAAACTCAACCGATTGGAAAGTAAAGACATCAATCATGAAATCTGTGTCAACACTTAATATTTAGAAATAGAAATAAGAATCTTTTCAAAGAATTAAAAGGAATACTACCTACTTAATTTTGCCGTTATAACATATTATCGGTGACCATAAAACCAAAACGTAAGTTACTGAAGCACTTTGCAATTAAGTAGGCGTGACTTTGACTAATGATTTGACCTCTAGCAATAAATTTTCTAACTTACATTGATAAGTCAAATTAAAACCTTAATTACATGACAAGATTTAATTTACAGTTTTAGCCTATGTTAAGAACAATGGAATTTTTATTACAAAACAATATTATTTATTATCAAAACAAGCGTGCTCTATTATATATTATATTAGATCATTGGACCAGTTTCCTACAACGCAAAAAATGGCATTCTTATAGTTCTGTTAATAAAAAAAATACCTTTTGGAATGGGAGTAAGGTTTAAATTGGAACGGTGTTGTTTTATTCATAATCCGGATTGCAAGGCTCGTGCTCGAAATGTCGCAGGTCGGCGTGTCATCTTGGTCGGCGACCGCGCAAGGCCGCAGAAATCCGATGACCTCAGCTGCCTCGAAACTACGAAAGTTAGTACGCACAAACCTCGAAAATTTTGTAATGTTTCAATTTCGCTGATTTCTACATTAAGTATGTTTAGAAAGTGAAAACATCTGATCGGAATGCTAAGGACAATTCAACCACACGCGTCCTAATATTTTCAACAACATTTAAGTGATGATATCAAAAATATCAAAATATTTTATTTGGTATCTAGCTGAATTAAAACAATATTTGTAGTGGATACCTCCCAGTAATTTTAGCAATACTTGTTTTAGGAGGTATGTTACAGCTCCTTCCAAATAGAGTGTTGCGGTTTTAATTCAGTTGATACATTATTATTTTATAAGTTATATGTTATATTATAATGTATTTGTATGTTGATATTTTAACTATAACTGTAGCTAATTGATACAAATATTTTTAAAATACATTATTCCGAAATTTGTTGTAACTATTCAAAGAAAAATATTATTAGTATTTCAATTTTAATTTAATTTATAATATTAAGTAACAAGAAATTACAATCAAACTTAAAATTATAATTACAATCGACATTGTAATTATCGCATCGCATGTACCTAATGAATTTAATATGTCCCATGTTTCAGGTCGTTACCGAGAAGACTGAGCAAACATATATACGAGAGGAGAGGTAAGGAGAACAGTCTCTGAGTATAAAAAGTGACCGTCAAAAGACGTTAAATAGGTGGCGCCATAATAGCAGTAAGTAAATTCCAAAGAACGCGCCAAATAATACTAGAGTAGGACTGAGAACTAAACAAGGAAAAAGTTGAAATTTTGTGCGAGTATACTGAAATTTTGTTATAACTATGGAGGGTAGGGGTAGTTTTACATAGTTAACTACCTACTATATGAAACTACCCCTACCCTACACCCTAGTCATCAAAAATATTTCCAAAATTAACTCGGCGCACCTCACTCCGTCAGTAACTGCTAAGTTCATTTTATATTCTCTTGCTACTCTAGCGCTACTCTGGAAAGATTTGGACTGTAATTTATAGCTTTAGTTTCCCCATAAAAGAGTGTTTTCCTTACCTTCTACCCTCCATAAACTCTATCTTATAATCGCTGTCAAAATTACATTTTCAAAATTACCCACATAAAAAAACAAATAACAAAATTAACGTTGGATCTACATGCTAGATGGGCTGATACTGATACTGATGATAGAAAAAATAATAATTAAAAAACGTCCACACCATACAACGCTATGGCCTCCAAAAAAAGGAGAAAGCCCCCGGTTGAATCTTTCCTTCCTTCGTAATTTTCCCCGTGAAAAGTAACTAACAAACATACAGACAGACCGACGTCAATCGCATTTATACCTAAGTAATGGGTATTAGTGTGGACTAGTACAAGTAAAAACGATTAATAAATTGACTCTTAAATTTACTTTATGGTTGGATCTTCGTTCGCCTGGGTGAATACCTAATAAATATTCGTACCTGTTATGTACACATGATCATAAATGTCAACCCAACCCAAACCCAACCCCTTTTTTATTTTTGATTTGATACGCATCACATACATGTACAACATTCAAATCACACCATCATCAGAGATGTGAAAAATAGTTTATAAAAAGTATTTAAATACAAAATACAAATACTTCCTTGATATACTATTTCAAATGCAAAATAGTTTTCAAATTTGTATTTAAAATACTAAATACAAAATAGGTATTTCAAAATGCTTTTATAAAATACAAATACTTTGCGATAAAAGGTACTCTTAAGAAGTGAATACCTAGTCTGAATTAAAAAGTTAGTATTGCTCGGAATTTACAAGTTGGAAAGGCTTTCTTTATTCTTTAAAAGTAGTGTGTATATCAGTCCTCTAGAGTGCAAATTTTGTGTCTCCTTATGTTTACCGGTTGAATGGACTTTTAAGTGATGGTTTTTAACGGTCAATTATTAATAGCATTCATTTAGCTTTGTAATGTTTTACAGCGAGTATATACCTCTCGTTGGTTGGTGAAAACGTCTCGTTTGTGTTTCACCAGGGCAGAAATTTTGTTTACCTCTCAAGCCTTGAAACCCTTGCAACGCTTAAGATTCCACATTTTTAATCTCTCGCTACGCTTGTAATAAATAAATATTATACGACATTATTACACAAATTGACTAAGTCCCACAGTAATAAGCTCATTAAGGCTTGTGTTGTGCGTACTAGACAATTATATATATAAATATTTATAAATACTTAAATACATATACATAAGGTCGATATTCAAACGATAGATACAATAACAGCTTCGACAGGAAAACATAATTAAGTATGTAATAATAGTATTAAGCAAACGCGGATCGGTCCGCGCGATCTCGCCAACAGGGATCGGAAACCGGTATTTTTTGTATGGGAACGAAAACGGTATTTTTTCGTTCTTTGTTAATTACTTCATTTCTAATTAGGCAATCTAATAATACGAAGTCGTTATCTGAAAACACAACTGAGTCCTACATTTAGAGTATAAAATAAACCGAAATATATGGTTATTTCGATGTTTTTGGAAAAAACCGGTTCCGATCCCTGCTCGCCAACTATTACATAAACCCTAGAGGTTTTCAATAGTAGTTTATTGTGTTAAACCCTGTTTCAAAGAATTCATAGTTAATAATTAAACTAAAAAAAAAAACAACACCCATGACTCAGGAACAAATATCTGTGTTCATCGCACAAATAAATGCCCTTACCAGGATTTGAACCCGGGACCACCAGCTTCATAGGCAGGGTCACTACCCACTAGGCCAGACCGGTCGCCATAAAAGAATGAGAGAGTTGCAAGGATTGTAACGTCAGAAGAGATTGTAACTCCTACTTACTTTACTAAATAAAAAGTATTTTGTATTTTGAAAATAGAAAATAGGTCCCAAAAACTATTTGAAATAAAATACAAAATAGTTTTCTTTAAAAGGTATTTAAATACAAATAGGTATTTTTCATTTTGTATTTGTATTTTAAATACAAGTATTTCAAATAAGTCACATCTCTGACCATCATCATTCAAATAATCTATTCCGAATTTCTTGTTTCTATCGTCAGTGGTTTAGGATGCGAGTTATCTGCCAGTGACTTGCAGGCCAGTTTGAACGTTCACTGACATCAGAATGATATTTGAATCATGTTATTTAGTTATCGTGCATTTCGCTCGTACTTATCCGTACATGTACTGACGCGGGCGAGACGTACGATAACTAAATAGCATGATCCAAATATGATTCTGATGCAGTGGCATCAATACAGTAGTATTTAAGTTCAAATTGGCTTGTACGTTACGATACTGTAACTATGTTATTTATCGCGTGGTAGTAAAATTAGTTTTCTTTACACAAACGTCGTATTAGATGTTTTCTTCATTAATACAAAAATGTATTATTCTTATTACCGTATACATATTTGCATATTTAGAGGCTCTCAATACATACTTGTTATTTGCTGTCGTCATGCTTATCAACATAACAATCTCGTAGTTGAAAATATATTTTTTTACGTTTAGGAAATCAAAGGCAAGTTTTCCATTAGCAAGAAGACAAGGACTAAGTTTTGTAAGAAGACAGCTGGAATTATCTGCCCGACCCCGGCGTGACGTTAATGACGATTAAGAATGGCAATCCATTAAAATGAGATCAATCCATTTAATTTATGCAGATTATTCATTTTAGTTTAAGCTTATAGTTCAGACGACTGAGAAAAAGCCCCAATTATTAAATTTAAGTAACATTTACATTAGAAAACGGAATGGGTAGCAGGGAATTGGCCAAAGACACCATTTGTTTGTTAATTGCTGTATCTCTAATAAAGTACTTATAAAAGTCCATGGATGTAAAGTCGATTTGTAATTATAAAAAAACCGGGGGTCAAAAATAAATGTTTTTTTTTAAATACATTTGGCAGATGTTTTGTCTATCTTTCTTGTTTGCTTAGTCAGAAAGTTAGAAAAAATAATTAATAACTAAGGTTTTTTTTAACTTGTGACCAATACCTTAGAGCTAATAAATTATCTGTTAACCGCATAAGAACCTCGGCACCTAAAAAAAGGTCTAAAGTGGCTAGACTTAAATAACTTTGGTAATTGTTCCCAATACAGACGCGATAATTAAAAAAAATACATTTATCGTACAAGCCTCGGTAAGCACTGCATAATTATAAGGTTTTTAAACAAGTATTACCTAAACATATTACCTGCTTAATAAATAAATAAAAAATCTATAGTCACAGTCAACGAAAAGTGAAATGATCATTTTCTATTAAACGATGGTTATTTGGCTAGGCCCGCTGGTCAACGTCGAGGAATACCTAGTTATATATAGATTGAACTATTACATATATTTTATACTCGCAACAGTGTATTGAACACATGACAGGGTGTTAATTTGGCATGTATGGAATGCCTAGGCAAATACGGAAAATATAATATATTGCATAATGTAAAACAGCAGGTGTAATACTCGTATAGTAAGCGCCACTTGCACCATCCCACTAACTCGGGGTTAACCGGTTAAACTGTTAACTCAGTATCAAATTGTACTGGTATTAACCCCGGGTGAGTGGGATGGTGCAAGTGACCGTAAATGATTAAAAAGCCTCACATCGAAATTATCTCAGGTTTTTATTTAAATTATATTGTAAAAGCTTGAAAACGTTAAAGACGAAACGATAAGATTTACTTTTTCAACCTGCTATTTTATTAATTAGCTTAACATATGAGATCTAAAATAATTGATAAAATATTCAAGTTTAAATATTCAGTAGTTGAAAGTTGGGATATTTTACTAACCATTAACTTTCAATTATTTATCTGCTAAGAATTTAACATTAAATATTTCATTAATGATGTGGATTTCTGTTTTACGTGGTTTTATTAATATTATAATAATTTGTATACGGGTTATATTGGTAAGTAATCTAATATATTGCATTATCTAATTAAACAAAAACGTAAAATATTACTACAACAAAAAACGCTAATCGTGACCCTTATAAGGATATTTGAAACTGGATCAGTTATTTTAAGCTGCTAAGCGTAGGCGTGAGATTTGAGCGGTAAACAACCCAAAATCTGGTGTTAATATTTTTATATGGATCTGGATTTATTATAATTGCATCTCGGTATGCAGTTGTTTTGTTGTGCCTGTTTTCTTGCCCAAGTAAGGGTCGAGTGGGTCCCGAAATCATTTATTTGGCCTCAGCCAAAAGTGGGCACGAGAAATTGTGCGTAAATGGACATCAGATTAAAAGTGTTACAGATGCAATGAACGTTTTTAGTGCTGAATCAGTTATGGTAAATTGAAATTAATATAGAAAGAAACTTTAAGAAACCAAGCCTTAGATGTAATTGCCATAGATTGTGCAGCACACTTCTGCGCCGTATTGTTGATAATTTAAACAAATATTTGCGTTTGTGTCGTGTTCGTGTTGTATCATAAGAGAATATTTTAAAGATAATACGTTTTGTTTTAGTAAAAAGTTTAATGACATTGTGTAAAAGATGTGTAAGTAAGATTTTTTTTTTTTTGTTAACGTGTTTTAAGCCATTTTGTAAAGCCATATTGCTTAAAATAGGTTCGACAGTTATCTTATGAGCTACTTGAAAAACCTCCGGTTTCATTATAACAGAGCAAATACAAAACTTATGCCGTCGGGGGAAAGTCTGTATTAAAAATGATAGGTGAACAACAATAATAGGTTAATTTTATTCTTTTCTCACGTTTTTCTGTAACTGTTTCTAAGAACATCAATAAATATATATTTATTTAATTGTAATATAATTAATAAATATTGACGTGTCTTTTATTAAAATACGCTTAAATAAATAAAAAATTGTCACAACAAATATGTAATAGATATTTCTTTCCTTTACATTATTTTGGTACCAAAAGTAATAGTTAAGTAATATTTTTAAAAGCGTTTTTCAATTAAAACAGCGTTAAAAATATTTAACCTGTTTCTATTGCTAAAAAAACAAGATATATATAAAATATATATGAATATTTAATGGCTAACTCTGATTTTGAACGATATACATATATAGCCGTGTGACTAGTTTTTGTGTCACGAGTATGTGCGATAGTATAAAAATAAATTTGAAGGAACATTGATGTTAGCAGCGCTTGACTACCAAAGATACCGCATAATGTATGGGGTCATACACCAACATCTACTTTAGCTGTCAAATACGAAACACGTATTTTACTAATACACACCTCTTCTACTTTTTAGCTCTCTGGCACATTGTATGCGCAACCTCCCACCAAACGAACATTAATAAGACATAAATGTAACTTGGAGAGAAGTAAAAACCAATTGTTATTACGGGTTCGTGGAAAGAAAGGTCGTTAAGTGATTGTATTCAATTCCAAACATATTTACTGATCATAAAGAGCGAAAAGTGTATTCACCATTGTAGCAGCTTGATCCCTGTGACTCGAGATTCGAAGTCCACCCCGAAAACCTATCAGACGAATATAAATAAATAAATATTCTATCTTGCACAGATCTACCTAGCCCAAAACTAAGCAAAGCTTGTACTATACTCAATACTATGGGGTACTGGCACCGATATACATATGTACGTATATAGATACCTAAATACATACAAAATATCCATGACTTACGAACAAAAATATCTGTGCTCATCACACAGATAAATGCCCTTCCAGGAATTCTAACCCGGGACTATCGGCTTCATAGGCAGGGTACTCACTACCCACTAGGCCAAACCGATCATACTGACATTATCATAGCCCATAGGCTTCAACATGTGTTTTTCTTACTTCTGTATGAAATTTTGAGTTTGGCTTATACATATTTTCAGCCAAATCGCACACGGTTATGCTATAACATAAATTGTGCCTAATAAATAATGTTATAACAAGCCTACAGGTCAATCAAAAGCACAACTTAGTAGCATTTGGACACCTGCACGCCTAAGCTTCCTCAACGTGCGCGCAACAATTTTGAGAATTTCCGCATTCACCGCCAGCACGTGCCACGCGCCATGCGCCTGTATTTCCCGTTTATAGTGCAAAGCTACGAGCAAGAACCCGCCTAGCGGGTCGCTGGCAGTCAACGTGTTAATGGACATATTCAAATCCGTCGCCATTAACACATTGCATCCTTATGAGCAATGGAAGTCAGGTTTCCAGTTTTAAATCAGTTTTTGGCAAATAATTCATATTTTGGTACAAGCTTTTATCGCTGTACTTTTCTTTCTAAAAGCAACTCAATTCAATTCTAAACACCCCAAACATAATTAGGTTGCGTTGTTTTATCTCAGAGTTCCCTTGGCCACCTCCTGTCTCCATCATTAGATAAGCTCAATGGTACCATAATACCCGATTTGTATGCAAAATTTCAGCTCAATCGTAAACCGGGAAGGGGGTCAAATTAAGCTTCCAAGATTTGACCCACCATAAAAGTTTGTAAAACTTGTCATTTCACTTTGCCCTACATATATCTAGCTAGATATATATGAGATAATTTGTGCAAATCTTGATTTTCTGCAGCCAATTACAGTTCTATTACTGTTTAATTTCCTGTAACCTAAGTTTTATATCGATTTAATTTCCTGTTTACTTATTGGGTGAACTTACGTCAATACTAATTAACATTTCAAGAATCGGTGCGTTTCAAGTCTTAATGTATTTACTAGGTATAACAATTAGTCAAGGAAGCAATAACCTTTTGACAGAAGTCTTATAAACGTCACGTCGTCTCCAACACCGATATAAACGTCAAGTTCTGAATGATCTATAACTTCCATTAATTACCGACATGTATTTCTTTAAAATGTTATTTTAAAGTACGCAGCGAGTTGACAAATGACAAATTATTAGAGAATGACTCACATAATCTAAAGAAATCAGTACGGTCTGTATTTGCTGCAACACTATAAGTATTCCCGTTGACCATTCAACGCAATACATTTTTTTTGAAGGAATATAAGGTGTGTGCAATATTAGTTAATATAAGATGCATTGGGATAACTTCGAATGCGGGATCATTTTGAAAAATGCAAATATCTAGTAAACTAAAAGCACGTTCTACTCATCATCATCATCATCTCAGCCGAAAAACGTCCACTGCTGGACAAAGGCCTCCCCCAAGGATCTCTATAACGAACGGTTATTCGCTGCCCTCAACTAATGGTTTCCCGCGTTTTTAACCAAATCGTCGGTCCATCTAGTCTGGGGCCTTCCCACACTGCGTCTCCCGGTACGTGGTCGCCACTCGATAACCCTTCTGCCCCATCGGCCATCGGTTCTGCGAGCAATGTGGCCCGCCCACTGCCATTTAAGTCTGACAATTCTCTGAGCTATGTTCTCTAACAACTTTGGTTCTCCTGCTAATCTGTGCTTTAGGTTTAAAAGATATTAGCGATTTTCAAAATTTACCCCGCTTTCAATGTTACCCCAATTTGTTACGTCAGTTACATCAAATTGTGTAAAATAGTTTGTAATTACGTTGATATCTAGAAAGAAAACTGGGGTGAACGTTTGTATGGAGAAGCAATCGTCGTAATTTTTTTACGTTTTAGTCAAGGCCAAATGCCATGAAAGAATTCACACGGAAACTAGACTATATTTTCAAGGGCAGACGTCAAACCAAAACTTTAAAAGGTTAAAGTTGGCTCGACAGAAAAAATCACGAAAACGTGTAATGTTCATTGTATGTTGCATTTTGTTACCCTGCATACCATACGAGTAAAATTTTATAGGAGTATAGCCGAGCGATCTGACGAGACAATTTTTTAACAGAAGTATATAAGCAGGTATAATCATATTTTCAGAATAATTGGGATTTGGGATTGGGATTTTTCCTTTCTAACGGCCATATCTCCTGGCGCAAAAATAATTGCCAATTTTTTAATAATTATGATTTCAAATGGATAATAAAGTTTGTCATATAGAAGAAAGATGAGACAAAACAGATAGTAAAAACGTAAATCAACCCAGAACAATCAATAACTGCGTTAGACGAAGCTTCAAGTTACTAATTGATTCGAATAAGCCATTAAGCCCAAATGATGGATGCCTTCAGAGCATTAATGCCTCGAAATATATTAAAGCAACACGTATTACCTAACTTCAAATAATATTAATATTCATTATTAGTTGAATAATGTCTAATTCACTTCTGTCTTAAATAAGAGCTTGTCTATTTTAAAAGACGGCATTCTTGTTGTAGGTGTCAATCACCTACAACAAGAATTAAATATGTATTATATTTGTATGTACAGTCAGCTGCAGAGAAAAGTGACCCCCATTGCATAAAATTTTATATGCAAAGGTGCTAAGCGAATAGTATTGCTGACTGTACATACACAAGTTCTTACTTAGTATGTGCTCATGTGTTAGATTTATACCATAAAATAAGAGATAATAAAGATAGACATTTTGCAGGCGCAAGTGGTCCAGTATCATAAAGTTTAGGGTAGTAACACAATATGCGTAGAGTTGTGCCGTTCTCGAGCACGTTCTCTGTTTACTATTGGAAATACTCCCGAGAGAGAACGTTCCTCATACGAAACGGAGGATGTTCTCGAGAACGCTACTACTCTAAATATACGTAATCTGGTTGGCTACGTCTGTCTGTAAAACTGTTTTCTGAAACTTTACTGGTCCTTTTTTTGGTGGACAATACTAGCGTAAAAAACAGATGGCCGTCTATGCCTATGCTCCAGTGATAAATAGCTTTTTATGCCTCCCTGAATTTTATGAATGATGACAGGGACGAAGCAATACGTATAAGTGAGATGGAGATATCTAAACCGTGCCTCACGTATTGCGACATCCCTCTAGTCAATTACCAAATTGAGGAATGTGTAAGAAGATTTTAAGGCCGGATGCTCAAACTTTAATTTAGACAAAGTAGGCAGTATTACGTGACTATCTCTAAAATTATAACTATTATAAGCGTAATCCAAAATTGGAATAGGGATCGACATTTTTGCTCCTACGTTTTTCAAATTTGCCGCCTTTTTCTACTGATCAAGCTGACTTACCAAAGTATATACCTATCGCACAGTTCGTACTTAATTATTATAAACATATAGGTAATCCTTTTAATGCTGTACAAAGTATTTTATAAAAAAATCTGTTCCGGATAACATGACGTATGGATTTATTTACATTCGTTTGTTATATGAATCTGGTTAACGACTGGTGCAGGACTTACATTTTGAATAACTAGGCCTTAATACAATCATGTGCAATACTAAACCGGGATCGGATTAGAGACAATTGAATCACGTTAAGTGCTGCACAAATCCAAGATGATCACTGCAGCACGGCTCGAGGGATTTGCGTTCCTCAATAGACCAGCAGCTAAGTAACACTCGGACAATGCCTGCTGATTTAGTGTTAACTGTGGGTTTATCATTACTATATCTCAAATGCTTCTGTTTTCGAAATATATGGACCTATATAAATGTAATATATACCTAGTTACCAAAGGACAGAAATATATTATATAGTCGTGCTTTAACAATTTGATTCTATCTTATTAATTTTAGTAATGTAGTTAAGTTTTATTGCCTAAAAGCAAACTAAAAGTATTTGAATAATATTTTATTATTAGTAGGTAATTTGTCTATAATCATATTTGCCTGACAAGACTTGTAAAATTACCCTTCTATTTAGTAAGGTAGCTCAGGTAGCTGCTACCTATTGATATCTATCTATAGATATGGGTTAGCTTCTTTTACATGCTAATGAGAATCTTATTGTTGATTTAAAACGACGCTAACTTGATACCTGCTGTCATTTCCATACTGCCATGACAGGTTTACGCTAAAGATTAAAAAAAAATGCTTTTTGCAGAGTTTCGTATTCACCTCACATTTTTCCCTCGACATCCTGTACCGACCTTTACACAGAATCTCCCCCAATGTTTATCAACATGTTACCGAAAACCGCCGGCACGGCATAGCGTTCGCGCTGCAAATAACAGATAAGCACGTACCCTGGCCGCAGATCCGTGCCTCACGAAATAAATGCGTGATTTATAGTTTCAGGCTATAAATAGACCAATCAACTGAGAATGTATACCACTAAGATGGCAAACAAGAGCACATTATTTCACTTACGTTAAGCTAAAACAGAAACTCTATATATGTACATATAATTGTATACATCAAAGCGAAACAATGAACGCAGATTCAATGCACTTTAAATAAAAATTAAAGTTATCGCCATATACTAAAATTATCGCTGGAAACTAAGATGGGATAGGTAATGTGACAGACATTTAATTTATACTTACTCTCATCATTTAGGTATCAATTTGGTGTCTAAACAAAATTTAATATTGATTTAATTTTGAAGCAGTCCTATTTAATGTTAATTTTATTGTTACTTAGTTATCCTTGTATTTTTTCTAATATTCTTATTTGTAAATAGCGTTTGATAAAAGTGTTATTCGTCTAATATAAACACAATCAATAATTTGATATATTGAAAAACAAATACAATAAATGAGTTTTCTCAGGAGGATATGAAGTATTGAAATTCTAATAACAATCCCTCACTCGCTGGCGAACTCGCACCAAGAACACACTCGCAAGGCGAAATGAGACTGTATTCCGATAAAGGTTTCTAATACTTATATGCTCATCACAATAATCAACTCATTGATTGGACTAAAAACCAATGCGGAACCATCGTCGAGTAAGCTATGTCAACCAGAAATCCAGACCGAAGGATAGTGGAGAAACAATGCCGTTTGTAGGATGAAGCATTAGAGGGTACATCGTGACCTGGTGTGATAACATCTTCTTACGTCAACACATACCTACATAATTAACGTCGCTATTTGGAATCTCGAGGGCTATTCAATTTACAACTACGAGCATTTAGGCTTTAACTAAGAGCGTTTGATACCAAGAGTTGAGTTGAGTTACATTTTAAATACCATTTTACCAAAATAGGTTACAATCATTTAAATATTTCTATAAGAAATAGCCCCATAGGATTGTATATTTTTGGAATGTACTGTTTTACAATAACATAAGTACAAGCAACTAGTGTAGTCTAAAAAGTGCCGTAGGTAGGATCGTAAAAATAAAAATAAAGGCCCGTTTCACAATTATCACACAATAATTAACAAATAAATTAACTGCCAGATAAAACATCCTACAAAACTTTATTCTACCAGTTAAGCTCCAAAGCTTTATTCGGCAGATAAGTGGCAAGTAGCTTATTTAAGACTTTACATGGACATTGGGAAAAGGCCCTAAACTATGTAAGTTGCTACATGAAACGTGAGCACGTGAATAAATAATAATGTGAATAAAGTAATAAAGATGTTACGATCATATGTGCATTTATGGAAATAATAATACATTTCTAGTTTAACTGGTGATGATTCAAAGCAGGAATTTTATCATGTTGCATACAAACTTCTTATTATATGGATCATTATCATTATTTATTACTGGGTTACTATATAACATAGCACAATGTTAATATGTACATACTAATAATTACAAAGAGCGAATTAAATACGTACTAGGTCATATAACAGACATGGATGGTATAAAAAATGTTTTGTATTCATCTTACGTACTTAATCTTTCGTAGATAATTGATTAATGTCTTATGGCACCGAGATAGGCAGCGACGTTGAGCTACTGGTTTTATATTTACGGTAGAGCTTAAATCTTTACAAAAGATAGGTGTTTATCTATGTATGTTACGAGGAAATGAGGTATTGGTGCTAATACAATCAATCACTCAATTGATTATTTCCGTTTGACTTCAAAAGCTAGAAAGTAAATGAACACCAATCTCTAAGTGTCTACCAAACTTGTTCATCTTTACTTATATTTGTTTTCCTTTAAACAAAGTCACGCGCTCCTTTTATCAACTAAAAGAGAAACAAAACAAACCATAAATGTATTCAACGGAAGAACCTGCACATGTATCTAGTCGCAAATGTTTGCTCGATCTCAGGAGCACATACAGAAACCACTTAGCTAAATGGCTCGTCATTCTATAAGAATAATATTCATGATTTTCCCTAAAATATTAAGTTTTGTAGGTATTTGCGCGACGTCTGTCGTTGGCATAGCCATCAATCATTTTGCAGTCAACTCTTAAACAGCAGAATTACTTTTGAGCATATCTGATGCTTTTGTGTGATAAGGTTGAGAAATGATCTCACTTCTCGGAATGTAAAACATCTCACCTTTTAAACTTTGCGCTTTGATATATCAATAAATGAGATCTTAATTAAAGTACGAGAGTTTAGCTCAGTATATTTTGCATAGGATTTATATGTCAGCACTTCATCAATCAGAGTAAAATTATGAAAATTGCTTAAAAAACTCTAGTCTAAAAAATAATTATTTAAAAGGAAAATTGAGAAAATAATTTAAGATGATGATAGATAGTGCCGCTATTTCGTAATTAGTTTGTAGCTTGGTCACATACAATAAAAATTTATACCTAGTTTATAAAATACCAAACGATTCCTCGTGAGATTAATATAGCGGTAAACCGGGAAAATTTAATTCAAATCGCCTTGAATCTAACACCACAACAACATATAGACCTATGTATATATTAATCCGTACAATTTTGATGTCACTACCGCCAGCCGCATCTAGACGAGTTTCCTAATATATAATTAATATCTAGTAAGCACAACTATCTCGGGGCGAGAAAGCCAGTGGCGTCTGACATATCCAATTAACATGGCTTCCGGTTGCTGGTGGGTTCCAGCCAGTGCCAACTGCGAGTCTATTTGACGTTTCCTTTTAGCGCCAGTTCTGATTTGCTTAAGGATTCACACATGCTTATTAATAATTCAGGTCTAATATGGAACACAAATACCTAATTAATTATTTATAAATTAAGGTTTACGCTCGCTACATAGTTACTAGATACCTAGATGCTTATTTGTTTATTACATATTAGTAAAAAAAAATCTCATGATGATATTAATAACATTTAAAATTTGGTGGCGCACGAAAGCAAGAAACCAATTTATATAAGTAGCACTGGCTGCGCGTCTCAACTATGTGTAGGGATACTGGAGCTAATTTGCCTTTCCTTTGTCTTCACTAGCAAACTAGTAGACGCAACGTATCGACAGCCCAGGAACTTAGGTAGTTTTCTACACTATAACTCCAATAAAACCGGCCAAGAGCATGTCGGGCCACGCTCAGTGTAGGGTTCCGTAGTTACTCTTCCGTCACAATAAGCTAAACTGGAGCTTAAAGTATAGTAAATTGTTCACCAAGGGATGAAACGGTACCTTTCACCCGAGTTAAACAAATAGGCAAATTTGCATAATCAGTACCTAATTAAAGTAAGTCTTTTTACTATGAAGGGAAAACTTTTTGCGATAACTCAAAAACAGCTAAACTGATCATGTCCGCTATAGTTTTCATTTAATGTCTTTCTTAAGCTCTACTTCCACGATTTTTTTTATATTTTTTGGACCTATGGTTCAAAAGTTAGAGGGGGGGGGGGGACACAATTTTTTTTCTTTCGGAGCGATTATCTCCGAATATATTCACTTTATCAAAAAATGTTTCTTGAGAACCCCTATTAGTTTTGAAAGACCTTTCCAACGATACCCCACACTCTAGGGTTGAACCGAAAAAAAAATTCACCCCCACTTTACGTGTACGGGAGGTACCCTAAAAAAAATTTTTTATTTTATTTTATTGTACGACTTTGTCGGCTTTATTGATTTATATATCCATGCCAAATTTCAGCTTTCTAGCACTAACGACCACGGAGCAAAGCTTCGGACAGACAGACAGACGGACATGGCGAAACTATAAGGGTTCCTAGTTGACTACGGAACCCTAAAAAAGAGAAAAACCTTTTTATATGTTCCAATTTTCACCCTGTTCTAACACTTCTAACTCCTCTAAGTGACTGCAAGCAGCTTCTGTATTAGTAATTAATGCGTACTTCGCCATAAATTACAAATTACATTACTTATTAAAAATAATACGATTGTTTTATGATTAGCAAAATCAGTCAATATATATTCGGTAGTTCATCACATTTCTAATAAACATTTTATAGACTTATATCAAGCTGTTTTATGACACCTGATTGACATCTATTGACCATTAGAACTATTTACTATCCTTCGAATCCATGTAAAATAGATTTAATTATGAAAATGTCTGATCTAAACGGTACATCTAATATATTTAGCAAAATAGGTATTTAAAATGACGATCTATTTATGATGAACATGCCAATTCTAACGTACACTGACATCATTCAGTTGTCATGAATTTCGCTCGTACGTTTGTCCGTACATGACTGGAATGGTGCGGGAGAGACGCACGATAACTAAATAACATCATTCCGTCTGCTCGTTTGCCTCCTGTATCATTTTATGGCAAGAAAGCTAAAAAAGATCAGAGAAAGAGCTTCTAAAAAAGATATCATTTTATGGCAAGTGTACGATGGAATTGCCCTGGAAATATTTAGACTTCTATAACAGAAGTAACAATTGATTATAAAACAAATACATTTAAAAATACAAATTTTTGATAAAATATGTTTAAATATAAGACATATAATATATATATATATATATTTATGTACATACACCTAAATATATACCTACATCAATGATTAAATATGTATAACAAAAAAAATACACGGATACGCGACGGTATACGAGAATGTACAACAAAGAATAATTCATTTTTTATCATCATTCGTTTTTCAATGTAGTAATGCCGAGTTAAAGTCAACCATGTTACATTTAAGAGGGGGCTAACATTAAATTGTAGTTTTAATATTGTCACAAAAATCATAGAGAAACTAGACTATATTTACAAGGACAGACTCTAGCCAAAGTCTATAAAGGTTACAGTTGGTTTGAGGACTCCATACAAATTTAACTTATCTTTCTTTTTTATATACAAATTTATAGTTTTCAGATTTTCCCCTGTACTTGTAGTAATTATAAATAAGACGATATTATTAGGCAAATTTCATAGTTCTAGGTCAAAAGGTATACCTAAATACCTTATATATTTTATTTCCCTTGAGAGTGTGGAAATAACCTTTTTAGCAGAATAAACGGCCTTATACATTTTTTTTATATACATATAATAAATATACTTTTTTTTTACGTTAACACAGAAGTTTAAGGCATACACAGACATAGCTTTTAAGGACTGTAGACCTAAGTATATGGTTTTAATTTCAACTCGATACCAACAAAACAAAGTATTTTTATAAGAGTTTCGTTTTTTCCTTTAGAGGTAAGGATTCCTAAAAACATAAAAAGCTAACTAATTTTCATTTATTTTTAATTGTACATCGTTACCCTGCATAATATAGCTGAATAAAATAGTTACTGATATAGCCGAGGGATTTGACTGGCAACATTTTAAATAGAAGTATACTTTCAGAATTACTGAAACGTTGGAAGTTGGAACCAGTGCGACCGTCAAATCTTCCATCGCAATGGTCGTGCGGCTCGTGATATCTTTTGTTATTTTCTAATTTCCTGGCTTTACGCCCGTCTCAACACTTTCGCGGTTGCAGGTTAATTTAGGAGCTAGTCCATATTCTCCTTCACCGAATAGTCTTATACGTGTTAAAATCTTATTAGCACCAGCACCTACAGAACTATACGATGTAGCTAAAGCCTTCTCAAGGACAGAAACCGCCACCTTACTCTAATTAAATCGCATGTGTCAAGGATATGCTTATGTTACAAGTGTTACAACCCGTTTACTTAAGTTTTGCATACGAAATTAGATTGTTCCAGTCATATGTACGTGGGTATACCAGTAATGTTAGTATTACAGGTATGGCGTACAATATAATACAACTATGCATACTGTATGTTGAAGTGTATATTCTGTATATCCTGCCCAGTATGCAATGGCGATCATCTCAACGTAGATATTTCGACGGTATTTATTTTTCGTTTCATAGAAATTGAATGAAAAACTTTACAAAATATATAGGGTAAGGCTTTAGAAAGTCAGCCATGCATCATTGGTCAGAATTTCTTGCCAATGTTTGGCTGTAATTAGTAAAGTTTTCATTATTTTCATGTCACAAGTAATGATAAAAAATAGCATGTTTTTATATCACGCTCATGGCAAACAAGCATAAAACCTGCGGTCGCCGTAGCCTATGGACACTTGCAGTTCCAAGTGTGCATTCACGAGTCTTTAAAAACCTGTACACTCCTTTTTTGAAGACTACTACATACTGTAGTCCCTGAATAAAATTCCTCCGTGTCCGGCTGTCCGCGGAGCGTCCACGGGAGGAAATTCCTCTTTAGGTTCTAGGGTGTGGGGATGAACACTCTACTGACGGCGAGCGATGCGATGATAGAAATCGACCGTTGGCATCATGTCAAACAGTTTTTTAGAGCACAGCCCATTTTACAAGCGGCACAATGGGCTGTGGGCACACACAAGGAGACAAAGCCTCTCCTTAGATTTATTAAAGGTTCAATATCGCATGGGAGTTTGCAATCGTCAATGATTCGTACCTACTGTACTGCAGACTGAATTGAAGGGTCGAAGCCGCTTTTTAAAAACAGGGGAGTCGTTAGGCTTAAGCGACGTGGGCTACCGCCTACGGCCTTACGGTCCGAGTGCCCTCGCGCCCCAATGGTTTATGCATAATTCGGCCACCAGAGGGCCTCGCAAAATATCTTGCCAACAGTAAGTTATAGATTTGCGCCGTTTGAAAGTATAAGTATTTTGAACTTCGAAATGTGCTTAAAAAAGGCACTACTGGGTCTGCCTCAATATTCATTAATTAGGTAGGTACATACGTAGGGGTAAAAAGTTAAATTTTTCTCACACTCTTTTTATGTATAGTATTGTATGGCCATGGCCCCATTAACATTTTTATTTTTGCTTTATCTTTAAAAATATAGAAAATTTTGTATACATAGACTGTCATACCATACCATACACAAAATTGTATTATTCTTGAACTCTCTTCATAATAAACATTTTTAAAGAGCTTTCATCGTTTGTCGAAATCGGTGAAATATTTTTTTTAAGTTTTTATGTTTTCGACGATATTTGAAAGAATGGCGACGAATATTTGTGACGACATCGCTATCCCCTCCACACCATCTACTCATTTCGTACTTGGGAGACATCACTGAACACATCCATACCTGTCTTCGGTAGTAGATAGTCTGCTCAAAAATATAAACATCTATGTATCAAGCGAGGCCTCTTACCATAATATTCCGGCATTCGATTTTACTAATGTTATCTATAATTAACCGAAAACAATAGTTACTTATTTGTATTACAAGGGGCAAAGTTGTTGTTTAACCTCGCTATCTGTCAGACCGTATTCGCAAAGTAATATTCATTTTCAAAAAAATAAGGCTTGTTTCTGACCCACACTTTCTTAAATCGGTCTACATAGCATTAACACAATCGTTGCTTACTTATTGCATACCGGTCTGGGGCGGTGCTGCTAAAACACACTTGCTTCCATTCTTTAAACCGATTAGATTTTGCACTAGAACACTTTACTCCATAGCTCAGGTCCTATCAGTCCGTCAACTTTATATTGAACGTGTTTGTCTAAGACAACACAAATACGTCTCTAATCAAAGCGCACGTCGCCTAGGTGGACGTAGAAAACATACAAGTTTCGACTCAATTGCGCACAATACAGTTTTTTATCGTCGTCAACTTGACTTCCTTGCACCCTTCCTTTAAAGTCAAGGAATGTTTAGATATTCAAAATGATAATAAACACTAATAGGTAAAAAATATCCGTAATTGGACTCTGACCCTAAACTACGCCAAAACTGAAAACTCCTTGAAATTATAAGGTGATGGGCTAGATTTATTGCGTAAGGTCAGTGTATATATATAATAAATGAATAATATATCATGAAAAAGTTCATTACACAAGCACATACACACACACACAACACACTTTTAGGTAATTATCTTAACAGTATAATAAATAATAGTAATAGTCCAATAGTAAATATATATATATATAAACATATACCTATAATACGGGTAGTTGATACTTGCTAAACTATAAAAATGTTGTCACCAACAATAGCTGATATTATACACGTATACAAGTAAGGGAAATGATTATCTAATTTTTAGATTTGTGTACCCAACCAACCTTTGCTGCATTGCTGCATTGCTAGAAATAGCGGTGGTTTATTCCCTGATCCCTATAAGACAGGTTTACCTAGTTTAGGGCTCAGGACACTATTCCTAACGCTATCTAAAAATAGAATGCTCCTAAAAATGTTATACTCTTCTACTGTATAATAAGCTGCAATTTTGATACCTAAATAAATCATTTTCAATTTTCAACCGATCTTGCTAATATTAAAACTCGAGCAAGCGTAAGATTCCAAAATTGAACTACGAGCGTAGCAAGTCGTTCGAGAAATGGAATTTTGAATGTTGCGATAGCTTCCGGGCATGTATGTATAATAAACAAACTTGTCCTCCGAGTGAAACACAAAATTTCATATCACCAACGCGAGATTAATACTAACTATGAAATACCAAAAAAAAAAAAAAATCTAAAATTTATTCTGCACGTAGGGCTCAAGGGCTCTTTTACATGTCAATACAACAAAATTATAGTAACATCATATAGTGACATGAAAAATACATAACAACATATTTATAAATACAACAGGCAATACCTGGGTAAACATTACATTATAATAATCTTAAAATAAATAATTACTACAATACAACAAAGACGTATAGTCTCTATGGTTAATAATACATTAAATCTGAAGATGTAAAAGGTCCCCAATTTACTAATAGGAGTAAAGTCTCCCGACGTGTCCAAATGAAATTTATACTAAATAAATCAAGAATATTATGCAATATTATAGACGTATAGTCGCCACGGTTAATACATTAAGTTAGGAGATGTATAAGGTCCTGTCCTGACGGTCTGAGAAATATAATCATACCCATTAATAAGATTTGGAGGTGTAAAGGCTCTCCAAGTGTCAAAGAATACAAAAATAAAAAGGTATCTGAAATACATGTTTCACGTCAAGAGACTGTTAAGCTAACAATCTTAAAACTAGTCCTACAAAATACATACCTAGTATGTATCTAATAAGTCAATGTCATCATCAAAATAACTAAACATAACAAACAAAAAATAAGGTTGAACTGCCAGTAAACAGTAGCAATCAAATCCAAATCAACGTAATGAAAAAAATATCATTCTAAAATCATAATTTAAAAGCCAATTCTATCAGCTATCCAAAAGCGGCTTATGCTCAACATTGCCCATAAAATATATTCGTAGTTAGTTTTACAATAACTTTTCACTTTAATTGTTTTATCTATTGAAATGGTCGCGCGTGTACCTAGCAGACTATGTCTAGGCACTGGACAGATAGCCGCTGCACCACTGTCGGTAAATTATTTATGCACTCATCACCATAAAGCTGGTTATGTTGTAACATTCCGGCTGATGCATAATGGTTTATGACGCGGCGGCTGTCTATGCCCTAATGGAGAATGCATAGAGACTACACTACATTTAAAATTCGTTTGTAAACCCGAAATGTTATTATTTATTTAAACTTACATACAATTTAAGACGAAAGTGGAGGACCCGCGTGAAATCCAATAACCGTAGTCCTCATTTTCCCCTCTGGATATTAATATTATTGAAAATATATTAACACAATTTGTTGTATATTAACCACAGATATAGAAAGCGTAGGGGCGTTTGATTTTTGTCGAAATTTTAATTATTATTAGAGTTAGGAAAATTAAAAAAAATTTATGAAATCTGTTTCTCGTACCAATTTTTTACCATAATCAAAAAATCGAAAAAAGTTAAACGTCGGGGCATAGCTATGGTTAATATAAGTACATCAAATTATGTAGAAATCAATATCCAGAGAGGAAAATGGGGACTACGTTTGTATGAAGATGCGGCTGTCCCCTTTCCTCTTAAGGCACAAGGCATATGCAAGGGCTAAAGAGTAACAACTAGTTTAGTGAATGATTGTAAATAGTGGAAGTGGACGAGACAATATATACGTACATACATAATAATTGCATCTCGTCTAAAAACATAATTACGTACCATCAAATCTGCCAATGAATTGCCCAGTATGTAAGATTTATTTATAATACCCGGAAATGCATGTAGATCATATATTACAAGTTTTAAACCTACCTGTTTTATTTATATATTCTGTCATATCGATTAATTAGTACCTGCCTAATCAGAAAAGTTTGACAATGAGTGCTAACATTTAGCTCATAAAAGGGAAGTATAGCACGTATAAGTCGTCCATACAAAAGGAGAAAACGTTTTTTACTTCTAAATATTTTCCATCGTCCATGATTTTTTGTAGGTATGTTATAGACACAATGAAAAACTAGGTTTATAGATTTTCCTTTTTTTTCAAAATTAGCAAATCGATCGACATCAAAATCAAAGTGATTAGTTAAGATATAGTTACTGAAAACTGTTTTCTCCCGAAATGGATTTTCATAGAAAAAGTACCGTTGTTTCGTTAGGATCGCAAAGCTATTCTTCCCTCTTAACAGTTAACTGTTAGCCCTCTAATATATTCATTGATGATCCTGATGATGACGATGATCAAAGGAAGTGGTAGCGCGTTCCAAAGTTTAACAGAATTTACGGTGAATGATTTGTGATATGATCGGTGTTTATGAATCGGGATAGAGAGGGAAAGATCGGTGCTAGAGCGTAGTCGGTGGTCACTATCGTCTGCTAGATAGAAACTTGAACCGCTCAGAAGGGTAGGGTGGGGAAGAGGGAATTAATAGTACTTTAAAAAGAAGAAATAATGTATGCATTTCTCTACGGCGGCGGATAGGTAACCACTTAAGCTGATCACGGAATGACGAAATATGGTCAAATTTGCGAAGACTAAAGACATTTCTTATGCAAACATTTTGTTGACACTCAAACCTATTGAGGAGTTCCTCGTTGAGGTCAAGGGTCGCTACCTCCCCATAGTCCAGGAGATGTAATCCTGTTATCCCTCATTAGGGCCACAGGGTTCGCAGAAGAATTTTCCATTTGGCGCGATCCTGAGTGGCTTAGCTCTTTCCAGCCGAATCTATATTCATTAGTGATCTATATTCTTAAAAATCTATATATATTATTATGTAGTTTCTACCCAGTAATGAGATATGATTCAAGATTAATATATATTAACGCATATGCGTTTCACCCAAATTGCTTCCAGTAAAAAATCCACATGTATGATTTCTAGCCTTAGTAAGTAGTACACTTTAATAGCAATCGTGAGACGATTTCGAGAATTCACCAATTTACATAATTTAATGATAAGGAGCGCATCGATTACTCATGTGTAAGATGTTTAGGTAGGTAGGTAAGTACTGCACTTTTGTATATGCACAGGAAATTTGTTAGTTGGAGCCCAATTATTATTTTCTTTACTTTAGTATAATTTTATTCAAATCGCATTAGTTAATCACAATACAATAAAATAAGGCAAGATAACGATAAATAATACGTTATTATTATATTCATGTTGTAAAAAACTAACCTAAGGAATAAAAATGAATAAAGAAAAAAATAAGTGTTACAAATTATACCATAAAAAATGATGTCAATTTAATCTTTGACATCATTTGCCCGTGCCTTTCGCTGGATACTAATATAATAATATATGTATATATGTATTTGTGCAAGCGTGTTCGAATGCTCCAGCTAATCACATGCTAGCTAATAGCTAATGACAATGACAACCTTCACGGTCAATTTTGACGTGATTCTCTGTAGAGGTTAATATTCAGAAGGCGACCTAGTTGCAACGTTACAGCTACTGCAGCGTTGGCCACGGACGGTGCTACTTCACCTTGGTCCACCAGCCGTTACTCTGTCTGGCAACGTACACGATGCAACTCAATTTGAAATTAGTATTTAAAAAACCGGCCAAGAGCATGTCGGGCCACGCTCAGTGTAGGGTTCCGTAGTTACTCTTCCGTCACAATAAGCTAAACTGGAGCTTAAAGTATAGTAAATTGTTAACCAAGGGATGAAACGATACCTTTCACCCGAGTTAAACAAATAGGCAAATTTGCATAATCAGTACCTAATAAAATTCTTTTTACTATGAAGGGAAAACTTTTTGCGATAACTCAAAAACAGCTAAACTGATCATATCCGCTATAGTTTTCATTTAATGTCTTTCTTAAGCTCTACTTTCACGATTTTTTTCATATTTTTTGGACCTATGGTTCAAAAGTTAGAGGGGGGGGGACACATTTTTTTTCTTTCGGAGCGATTATCTCCGAATATATTCACTTTATCAAAAAATCTTTTCTTTTTCTTGAAAACCCCTATTAGTTTTGAAAGACCTTTCCAACGATACCCCACACTCTAGGGTTGAAACAAAAAACACTCACCCCCACTTTACGTGTAGGGGAGGTACCCTAAAAAAATTAAATTTTCAGATTTTATTGTACGACTTTGTCGGCTTTATTCATTTATATATGCATGCCAAATTTCAGCTTTCTAGCACTAACGACCACGGAGCAACGCCTCGGACAGACAGAGAGACAGACAGACGGACATGGCGAAACTATAAGGGTTCCCAGTTGACTACGGAACCCTAAAAAAGCTATTTATCCGCAGTCCAGTTTAATAATTTTACAGGCATCAAAATGTAAGTTGAGAAAGAGCATTCAAACCTATAACTTTAGCTATTCTATAGCTGGAAGTTGAGAAAGTGACTTTATTAAGCAACATCTTATGAACTGAAATTTTAATTCATTATTAATTTTGCCTAACAACGGGTCTACTCTCAACATTACCGCCTTTATAACAAACAAAACCATGCTCCAAGTAAACAAGGGCTTAATTTAATTTAAGCACATCACGTAACATCGAATGTATTTAATAGGTGTTACGTAATTATCGACGAAGGCAGATAGAATTCGGGATAAAGACATAAATCAAAGAATGGTAAACAGGCGGAAACCCAAAGGGTATTCCATATTAATTAACGTCGGGTGCGGCGGCGACGAAGACAAATGCCAGAAGCTTCCGTAATGTATTTTTCCGGGCCGGCCGGGTCGGGAACAAATGATAATCGGCAAAGAATGAAGTCAACATTAATGAGTTTCGATTAATTATAGTTCCTGCCTCGTTAATGGGTCGCGTAATGTGATAGTGACATCGGCTGGCGCTGATGGTTTGTAGATACTGTGTGGACAGTTTATTCCGCGGATTTGTCAAGAAGGCACCCCAAATTTTTCTTGCAAATCCAACGAGAGTTTCTGATATAATGTGCCTGACTAAAAATAAATCCATCTCAACCTAAAAGTATTTAAGAGGCGATTGTTGATAGCTAAACATTTCCTTTTGTACTTTAAACAACTTTATTGCAGTTTTTGCTTATATTGAATATTTTGTCTCCCTGCCGTTAGCTCCCCTTAGTTAACACAAAATTTCTATATTTTATTTTAATAGTTTAAACTAAAATATACTCACAAAATATTATAGTTCAATCAAAATATTAAATATCGTGTTAAAACACCTATTAACTGAAACCCACAAAACGAGTGACCTAGGTTCGTTATCAGTATTGTCTTAAAATAGGGTTGAACGTGACAAGAATCAGTGCCGAGGGAGAGTGCTGACGATTGGTAAATCTTATATATATCTTCCTCACGGCGAGGCGTACACGGCACGAACGACAAATTAAATATTAGAACAAAAAATTAAATAAGAACGTAAAACAATAAATTGATTGATGACACGATCATTCCTTTATCTCCCTCTTACAATAGGTAAATGGAACGCCAAAGACACTGTTTTGTTATTAATCTAGAATTGCAAGAGCAAGTTATAATTTGAAGTATCTAATCTGTGGTGGAAAGTTTAGCATAGACAGACAGTCGGGCGTGATGGATGGCCGGGGGGAATGCGGATGACGTGGACTTTCCCGCACTCCAGAGGTAACAATCCATCCGCTTACCACGGGCGAGTTAAGGGGCTTAGACGACCCAGTATATGAGAGCACTCTCTGATTAAGCTTAGTTGTTATAGAACCCGACTTCATGTTACACTGGTTCGTGCCAGAACTCGAATCAACTGCACTTGCGGAACGGAAACAAACAAACCATTGGTTGATCAGTTAACCGGACCTGTTTCCGAAGATAGTGTCTGAAAACGTTTATAATATTAAGTGGTACTTCCCAGGTAGGGAGCTATAATGCCACTCTCTTATCTTAGCGCTTCCCCGAATTCAGGATCCACTCCGCAATCTCATGCTGTCCCAAGACTGCAGTAGTTTTTACTGGAACTACTTCTACGAATAACTTGCTAAAATATTCAGTTTTTAATTGTAACCATATTGTGAAAACTAGGGCTTGAAAAAACTCCAAATTATGTATGAACACCGGCTGAATGTATAATTGGATTTTTTTTTCTTTTTTTATGGTATAGGAGGCAAACGAGCAGACGGATCACCTGATGGTAAGCGATTACCGCGGCCCATGGACACCTGCAACACCAGAGGGGTTGTAAGTGCGTTGCCGGCCTTTAAGATGGGAGTACGCTCTTTTCTTGAAGGTTTGAAGGTCGTATCGGTCCGTATTCGTATTTAATGACTGAGCTATCGTACAAACTTGTGGTCATTACCGAGCCATGTTCTATGTTTTCATTGTCTAGTGAGTCCCGAACGCTGCTGTAGTTGCAATTATAATTGTAACCTCTACTTAACTTCACACTTAAATTAAAACTTTTGTCTACGCGTTGAACTTAGCTGTACTCAATTTAATTATTCAATAAAAATAATAACTCACTTACATGGACCCCAGTGTTTTAGAATACAGTGTACAACAAGGTATTTAAAATGTTTCCATGTCCTGTGGTATGAGAACATGGACTGGAAACAGTTTTCGACTGCACCAGAGAGGATAAGCTAAACGCAGCAGTATTGTGCTGTTGACAATTTTTGCATGATATGAATTGCAATAGCGAGTGATGGATGACCGAAAAAATGTGCATGACGTAGTTTCTCGCAGCCTTCCGTTGAGCTACAGAAACTAAACAGTCCAATATTCGGTCTACATCAACTCTATTTAGGTGAACCACTTGGTAGTTAATAGAATCAGGCGTTACTTTGCGGAAGGCTGGAGATGTTGACGGTCTGACACCCGACAACATCTCCAGCATCTCCTGAGGATGCCTCGTAGAGAGGCGAAACACGTGTCGAGTTTTGTACTTTTGGTGGTGGGTTGTCATATTTATTTGCGTATTTATTTTTGCGGTGGGAGGGCGGGAACATTAATTGCATGTAAAAATACGCAAGTAAGTATAGCGGGTTAGCACTGATTGACTAACACGTTATTTTCTCGCGGATTAGCAAAGTAATAGTTCTTGTTTTAATGAACCACTTGGTAGGAAAAAAAACTATGTTTTCAATTAGACAAGTACTTATTGTAAGTTTTATCTGAATTTTCACGAACCTATATTCACTTTTTGAGGAACTGAGAACAAGGCGAAGCTTGACGCTATTTATCTTTATTAAAGGAAAGTGTGCAAAATAAATATGAGAGCGCGACGTACTGATAATATCAATTATATTGAATGAAATCCACATTGAATAGCCGAAGGCTGGGCCCTGAATCTGAATGATTTCATCGTTTTAACTGTGGTCCAATTTTAGCGAGTTAAGACAAATGAAACGCTGCCAGTGCATTGTTTTGAACAGTATCTTGGATTGACAAATCAAATTTATCAGAATAAATATAAAGCTATGTTTTGAAACTTTGTTCATTTCGAGACACAAATTGATTAATTGAATACAACCGGTTTACACTGCTGTCTTGTTTTACGTTTATTGTTGTAAAGTTTAAATTTATGCTTAATTGTCGCCCTAGTTGAATACAGGACATTTCCTAAGCTTGACGTAATTTTCAGGGTATCATACTCGAAGGGCGCCAACCAGAACCCTCATAACTTAAGTCTCCGCTGTTCGTCATAAATTAAAAGTTAAAATTTTTGCAGATTGTCGAATCCTCCTATCAATAAACATGTTTATTTCAGCTTCTGTTTTCAGTTTGTATGAAACTACGAAACCGTTAATTTCACGTGGTCTCAAGCACTCTTGGCTGGTTGATATTTTTGTAACTTTAATAATATGTAGGTATAATATGGCATCCATGATGGGGGGCGTTTTCTTTATGTTTGTCAAGCAAGTAAGTCCAGTTCTGATGATGACTTCCATGGTGAATTCTTATAAGCATAAATATACTTATTGTTGGATTTCTATCTACAAATCAAGCATTTGCATATTTGATGAACTCCTCAACAATAATTAAGTTTTTACGTCTGTGGGCTAATTGTAATTCTTATATGATTGACTTTAATCGTATATACAATTCTAGTGATTTCACATTAACCAGTCGATTTTCTTTTCTGTTAAAGATTGTACTGTACACTGAGGTTCACGAATAGTCAATTAACTGTATGAGCAATAATAACAGAATTTTACTAATACAGGATATAACTTAACTCCATTTACTCATTTTTACGTATTTCATTAAACATTTATAAAATATAATTATAATTAAATATTACATTTCTAGTTTAATACTTCGCAAATAGCAAAGCGGTTCTCATTGCAAAGCAATTTCATTGAAATCAAACGTCCTATTATATCAATAAGTCATAAACAGAGATTCCCGAATCGCAGTCGCCATAATCGGCTTACTAAAGTGCCTATTAAGTATTAATAGCATTGCGTTGTGTTTGTTGTTCTGCTGCTGCTTTAATAGGCGCCATAATACCTGAATCGTACCCGTAACCAGGAAATTATTAAGAAAATATAAGTAATAGTGTAGTGTACTTAATAGGGACTAATTTTAACGCTATTTTTAACAAATGATCTTTCCTTCGGGTAATGTGGTAATATTGGACTTGTACTGTACCTAATACCTTAACCTTTTTGATTTGAAACAAAAATGGCAATTTGTATTTTTTCATCCGCGTGATAAGGTTAGGTATTAATAGAAAAAAGAATTGTTTTAGACATAATGACGTTCTATTAATAACTACATAATAAATAAATAAATATTATAGGGACATTCTTACCCAAATTGACTAAGTCCCACGGTAAGCTCCAGAAGGCTTGTGTTGTGTGTACTCAGACAATGATATACATTATATACAAATACTTAAATACATAGAAAACTTCCATGAGTTAGGAACAAATATCTGTGCCCATCACACAAATAAATGCATCACTACCCACTAGGCCAGACCGGTCGTCGGATTAAGTAATAGTTTTGTTAACCTTTTTACCTAACTACAGTACGGGGACAGATGTCGGGAGACGTATTCAAAAAATCTGATTCTAAATAAGACTACTCTTTATTAATATGATCAACGATTATATACCATTAGAATACATAAGTATCTATAGGTAGTTCTATACACTACATCGCCCACGGAAGGAAAGAAAAAAAAAATTATACTATACTACTAGTAACAAGTATTTTTTTTTTAATCACTATGTTTTAAACAATTAAATAATCTGTTCTTATCAATACTTAAGACTAATAAGTATGTAATGAGTTACATCTCTTGTTTACAATATCCAATTACAAATACAGTTATGCATCACATCAACCATAGTAAAACAAAATATATGTACAGTATGCTAACATTGTATTATAGACAGGGGGGTATCACTACGCAGTTTAGGTATATTTGGCCGGCGCGCCTCCCGGACAGGCGTATAGCAGCGGGCTGCCGCTCGGCTCGCACGATCACGATAGTCGTGTCACGTGGCGCTCGCGCAAATTTGAAAATACACAATGGATTCGAAGCCTAAATCTCGATCTAATCCGTATAAAAGATATTGTTCTGTTTACTGATGTCTGAATAAACGGAAGAACAAGGAAACAGATATAATTTTTTTTTAAATTCTGGACGATATTGAAAGTTAAGTCATTTTGATGAATTTAAACTTTAAACCATAACATCTCATTAATCAAATTCATTTTGATTCGTTTTGTTTGCATAAAACTAAAGCGCTTTAGACTAAATTAAAATGAATTATGCATTCATAAGCTAAGACTAGGTAAATACCTACTTCTAAGAATTTTTCAATAGCCTAGGTAAGGTCTATTAAGCACCTACTAAATTATTCCTTATGAATAACTATAAGGTACACACATATATCAACAACAATGTATCACAAAATGTTAAACAAGAAGGTACCTATAATTACGTAGTCAAGTAGGTTGACGATTGATATAGTCTAAGAGCTAGTGACCTTTTCGCGAATCGTACTTTCTTTTCAACAATTTCGACATTCACACAACAAAACATATTTTTCACCACACCCGCTCGAAAAGGCTGATTTTACCCTTTAAAAACAGTGAGTAAAGTTGCATTTTATCCTCTAGAGAATTAAAGTAATAGATTTTGATTTGTTGTTCACGCGTTAATTAGCTTGTTGGATAGACTAATAATACTTAAACTATTTTCTGAATTATAAATATTACATATAATTAATATTAAGCGCTGGTGGCCTAGCGAAGCGCTGGTGGCCTAGCGGTAAGAGCGTGCGACTTGCAATCCGGAGGTCGCGGGTTCAAACCCCGGCTCGTACCAATGAGTTTTTCGGAACTTATGTACGAAATATCATTTGATATTTACCAGCCGCTTTTCGGTGAAGGAAAACATCGTGAGGAAACCGGACTAATCCCAACAAGGCTTAGTTTACCCCCTGGGTTGGAAGGGCAGATGGCAGTCGCTTTCGTAAAAATTAGTGCCTACGCCAAATCTTGGGATTAGTTGTCAAGCGGACCCCAGGCTCCCATGAGCCGTGGCAAAATACCGGGACAACGCGAGGAAGAAGAAGACATATAATTCATATTTATTACATGTAATAAGAATTGTTGCAATGAAAACAGATTGTAGTTTCCTCGCATAGGTGTGGTTAAATAGTTATTTATTATACAAGGGGGCAAAGTTGTTGTTATATTGAGACCCAAGGCAGCGAAAGATTTCAAAATTGATCCACGAGCGTAGACAGTGGTTCAAATAGTGGAATTTTGAGCGTGCGAGGGCCTCGAAGCACGAGAGGTTGAACAAATTTTGCCGCCGAGTGCCTTCTCAGGAAATAAATGAGTATTACGTTAAAAAATTAGGGATTGCATTTACACACAATTTTAAGCACTATTTACACGGAAATCCTCGAAGTGAAATATTTCAATTACTGCAAGAGATTCATTTACGTAGGTAATTGCCATGTTCGTGTTTCCCTGCGGACTATTTATTAAGATTGTATATTTTCGACTCTGAGATTTAATAATCGAACTTTTAAATTGGGAATAAATCAATTAAATAATACTTAAAAGTAAAACAATTAAAAGATAATTTTGTAATAAACACATTTCATTTTTGTACCCATTTGTATTTTATTTCGTTACAAATACCCAGTAAAACGCCCATCGGTCCAATAAACTAACTTAACAATTAACATAATTAAGTTGCCAGCTCTTAGACTATGATTATGGCGCGTCGTCTTGGAAGCAAGCGTAAAGGCGGCGGCGCCCGATCGGTTCGCATTTCTTCTTTAGTTCCCGGAGTCCTTACTTAGTAAGAGTTAAAATAAACATCCTTAATTTATTGAATATTGGTTGCCCAGAAACAATATTAGGAACTGACCGACATATACTTCCGTGAGAATCAGACATACTATCTCCGCAAAAAAAATTATGTTTACAGAATCAACGTTTGTAATAACCTAGGTACATAATTATTTACCTTAAAAATAATCAGTAGGTACAGGTACAAAAACTTGTCAAGTGACAACCCTGTGCCAGCACTCACAGCTGGGTCATAAAACTGCGGCGCGCAAAGAAGATTCACGGTTCGTGCGCGGTTATAAGTTTCAATTTTGCTTGCAAGCGGCGAGTATAGGTATAATTTTATACCTAAATCTGACTTTTGTGAAGGAGTGAATTTTCTGTACGGTAGTACTATTAGTTATAGATATGAAGGGTTTAGTTCTGTTTTTGTGAATTACATCAAATTTACTAGAGTATAAGTTGTCACGTCCCTCTTTCTGTGCGATACTTTAGTTCTTTTGGGTAATCATCATATAAAGCGGGTCTATGGATGTGACTAAGTTATTTGGTAAATTACACTGCTTACCGTAGACCAATTCGAAAGGTGTGAACTGTGTTTCCGAGTGCACTGCCGTATTATAAGCGAAACTCCAAAAGGGAAACCATTCACTCCAAGCCTCGGGGTGATTGTCGGTCTGTATGCGTAGAAATGCACCTAAATGTTTATGTGAATTTTCAAGAGATCTAATAGATTGGTGATGATAAGCGGTAGAGTTGATTTGATTGATATTTAAAATCTTACGTACCTCTTTCATAGTTGCGGAGATAAATTCTGTGCCTCTGTCAGTTGCTATGGTGTTGGGTATGGTGAATACATAAGCATCTATAGTTCTATACACTACAACAGTTACTTTAATAAGTTAATTATATTTGAATTAGAGTGTTAATTCGTCGACCCGAAGACCACCTATCTACTTATCCGCTTAAACAAGATACTAACTTGGATCATATCCTTTGATCTGCTGTCACCTGACAGCCGAGTTTGTTACCTTGTCACCTTGTACTTTCAGTACATTATACAAAGTGTCTCGAATAAAGGGGCTGCGAATACCAAGAACGAATTTAAAACAGTTGCTAGAAACTTACGTTAAAAGTTACACATTCACTTTTGTTTCCCGATTTAATTTTTCATTAAATATGTTAGCTTTAATAAAATTAAGTTGCGGCATGTATTTTGAATTTCTCATAAAATAATCCTTTACAATAAAGCTTAGCTTTGTCCTTCCGCTAAGCTGCTGAGTAATGTTTATTTTTTTAAGTGTCCACAACAGCCAAGGCTCTCACGTGAACGAACCAAAATAGGACTTTGTTTTTCCAAGTCCCAGTCGTTAATTTTCTAATTACTGTTTCAAAATAAAAGCCTGTTTTTGCTGTCCCATTCGTCCCTTCCGCGCGAAGCTGGGCACAATCCGGACCGGAAGGTTAATGGAAGAAAAATTACGCTGTACAAATTTGCATAACATTTTTCTCTGTCTCCCGCCGAAATTAAGTCCTCTGGCCCTGTATTCACGGCTTTGTTTAAATTACTGGAGTGAATTCCGTGATTCCTCTTGTAATATTCAATTTTGCCGCTTCTCGCTTGGCGCGTTCTTGTTCTTCCTTATTAGTTCTGTATTTAACTTTTTGTATATTATTGTGCGATTGGTGTGACAACTTCATGAATGCTCGTTATATATTAACAAAAGATGACGAGATATTGGTGGCGACGTACACGATTTTTGTGGTAAGTTAAAATAATATGTGCAAGTATTAAGTAAGTAGGTAGGTACTCGCATTGCATTTTTACTACTTATATAAGTGTTGCTTTCCATTATATTAGGTTTTTTAAAATTATAGTCAGTACATTTACGAGTAAGAAGTTTGTGTTTTTAGCTATCTTTTAATAAGTTTTACAGTGAAATAGGCAGTGATAATAAATATCCGAGTGAATTTCACAGGAAGTTATCGATATAGTCGACCGAGTTGAAACTGGCGTAGGTCCACGGGGAAATTTGCAATCTTGGCCTCCGCTAACAAAGTTTTCAACTAAAATCCTATTGTGCTCCGTGACATGGGAAACCGGGGGCACTTGATAATTCCGACGTTACTTTGTCGTTAACCACAACCATTTCAATTGAGTGTTGCATTAAAATAATTATTTACTAACAAAGTAAATAGCAAATGTTATACTTCTTTTGGGTTCATTGCAGGCACTTTTGTTTTTGTTTCCTGAAAGTATTTTTTTCTTCATATTCGTTAGATAGTTTGGCTCCCACGAAACTAAGCGTAACGACTGGTTTCCACCTTCTCAGAATTATAAAATTTTCGATCATATTTTCAAAAAGAATGATCACAACTTTACAACATGGTTAACAGTTTTCATGCTACTTATTACAAATATCCATAAAAACCAAAAAATAACCATCCCTATGCGCGAGAAAAACTGCGTTACTCAACAGGCCTAAAGTCTAAAGTTTCATTAGGCAGTATTACATCCTATCTGTGCATCCTATTGACCCTAATTATACCTATTGATTGCAGTTTAATTATTTTTGTTAGATTTTGAGGTTCAAACGATATTATTTACAAAAAAGAGAATGGTAACAAAATATCTCCAACACCGTGAAATTCATCGGGTAATGCAAAACAACAAATTCTCATTGAAATTTCTTCAAAGCGTTTTGTCGCCGTGGTAATCTCGGAGGCGAACTGTCAAGCGCTAAGCACATAAACACTGAAGACAAAGCCGCCAGAAACTAAACTGCGAAAGAACAAAGCAGAAATTGTAACAAATGTAAACGAGTTTATTTTACCAAGGGCTGTGCAGATAAGAGCTGTGTAAGCAAAGGATGTAAAGAGAACTAAATCGGCCTTATTTGTTCTTGGAAATTTGGGCTCGGAAACAACATCACCACGGAAGAAATGGAAATTATAAAAAAATGGCTGTTTCATTTTGACTGGTCCATTTTCTATGGAAGGTTTTTTTCACTCTTTCGGGATTGCTCCCATAGTAAAAGTTGCTCAGTATAATCCTAAAGCCTCCCTGGCAACGGGAATGCAGTTATTTTTAGCCACCTTGTATAACATATTTAATATGAAAATGTGGAATATAAAAAGCCGACTTATTCTATCTTATTTCTTTTGTTCTGAAATATTATTCGATGTTAAGTACTTACGTATACTAAGTAACAATATTAAAATATGATGAACTTCAAAATATTCATGTTTATGTAATCTGTAATCAATTTTATAAAAAAAGTTTTGTTAAATAAGCTTGAAACTATAGTTTGCACCCTTCAATAAGACAACATTGTTGTATTGGAGGTAGGTAGGTAGGTAGTAGGTAGGCTTACTTTTTAAGCCAAAAAAAACACATATATAAAACAAAAACTTTGAAATGCCTCTTCCAGTATTAAAATTATGTAGTAGCGTTTAGGAGCGGGCATACGATAAGCCACGCGCCGATAGGATCTTGCCAAATCAAACACTCCCCCGACGGTGGATAAGGCAAGGGGGGCTCGTGGGAACGAACCGTGAAGGAATGACAGACAACGAAACAAATTGCATACTTATTTGCTTCTTTATTTGACGGTTAGTTCGTCATAAGTGAGCTCAGTGTGTTCCCTGATGAGTCTTCAGACAGTCCTTATTATTTAATTTCGTATACATCCATTTTTGTAATAATATTGTTAGTAGAACTTTCCTAATATAATAGTTTTTTATACATATATCAATCAAATTTCAACTGGCAAAAACGTTATTTCTGCCCTATGGTTTTCGTAAACATGAAGTAGTTATTTGTTTTACAAGGGGGCAAAGTTGTTGTTTAACCGCTCGTGCTAATATAGCGTTGCGAGGGTTTCAAAGAAGAGGGTTAAACAAACTTTGCCTCCTAGTGAAACACAAAAATTTTCACCACACCAACCCGAAGATAATATTAACTGTAAGATATCAAACAAAATCAAACCAGATCAAATTCCGATAACAAACAAAATCATCATTTAAAAAGTCGATTCTGTCAGCTAACATAAGGAATTTGCATCAGATTACTTTGCCCCACATGTGGAAAAAATGCAAATTCTCATCAGTTTTTGAAAAATCAATCAATCAGTTGGTGGTAAAATTATGATTTCCATAGAAAGAAGATAATATCGTATGTGAAATAATTCACTTTTGTAAGGCGTAACACAGAAGGCAACAAGCGATACCTAGATATAAGTAACCAATTTCTTAAAGTTGTTTTGTTATGTACATAGACCGTCGGCAAACTATAAAGAAAATGACTAATCGATACAATTACAAGTTTCCACTGGCAGTTTCCAATTTTTAGAATTAACATTAAGACCATAATTTTCAAAAATAAACAGAGACGTAACCGTGACAACTAGCGGTTTTTTAAAGTTACATATAATACATATAAGCTTAGTTTAGTTACATGGGCAAAGTATCTACATAACCCAGAAATTCGGTCATTGATCGTCAAGGAAATTTACTACAAGACCAAAAGCAGCTTTGGTTTGCTTCAATGGTCATTGAAACTGGCTCTGCATTGAGACACAAGTGCACTGAGTGCACTGAGACATGTGCGTTGCTCAACTGTCTGCCACTGATATATGTATAACTAACTAGTATCTACTTTGGGAAACTATGCAGCTGAGTCAGTAAATTTGGCTGTTGCTACTTTACGTATGTAGGGCCTGAATCGTACATCGATAAACTCCACAGACAGATGCTACAAAAAGTCACGTGACTATTTCCATACATTAGTAGTTTAGCAATTTTATTAGACATCAGTATGCCAATGTGTTGAAATTAGCAGACTTAATAGTAACAATGAATTGACCCAGTATAGATCGTCATTTCAAACTACTTTGAGAGGAGTACCCCAAGGTAGCGTTCTAGGACCGCTACTATTTGTACTTTATGTCAATAATATCCCTCACGCAACAAAACATCAAATAATTATGTACGCTGATGACATATCGATTATCATACCTCATCATGATACGACGATGACATTTGAATCCTTAATAAATAATGCTGTTAATGATATTGATTAATTAATAATAAACTAATGATGAATGTAAATAAGACTAATTGGGTACAGTTTTCTAATTATAAAATGCCACGAGCCTCTTTAACCATTGACTGTAAAGGACAAACCATAAATGATTGTGACCAGGTGAATTTTCTGGGCATTAAAATCGATAGATTTTTTAATTGGAAACAGCACGTAACAAATATTTGTAGCAAGCTAAGTAGATTTCTCTTTGCCTTAAGAAGACAGAAGGGTAGCAGATGAATCAACTGCTCTGACAGCTTACCACGGTTACGTCACATCTGTTCTTCGTTATGGAATCATTATTTGGGGAAACTCTACAGCTGTTAATCAGATATTTTTGACGCAAAAAAGTTGTATACGTGCTGTGGGTGGAGTAGGGTCATTAGATTCGTGCAGACTTTTTTTTACAAAATTCAAAGCCTTGACCTTGGCTAGCATTTATATATATGAACAAGCTAAATTTGTGCGGAAAAACCCTGAGCTTTTTTTAAAACCAACTCAAAACCCAAGGTTAAGGAATAGAGATATTAATAGGATAAATCAGCCACTATTTAATTCAGCCCAGTATAATAACAACTGCTACATGATGTCAGGAAAAGTTTATAATAATATTCCTCTAGATTTAAGACTGCTATCAGATAATTTATTTCAACGGAAACTCCGACATTGGCTCATTGATAAATGTTTTTATAAATTAAATGATTTTTTTAAATAATTGATATACCTGGGTTAGAAGTTGACATTGTAAATTTGTATAGGTATTCTTTATGATTGTGATTTTATTTTATTTTAGTTGTAATGATATTAATTTTATTTTAATTCAATTAATTCATTTATTTCAAATTGTATACTTTAATTTGCATGCCACTAAAAATGGTGAATTGTGCTGATCCATGTTATTTTAAGTCCATCACATTGTACCTGACCATGATTCTAGCAAATAAAAACTTTGAAACTTTGTATGAGTGGTCGATGTGTGACTTATCTACATAAAATTTTAATGACGTGATATTTAATCGGTCGTAGGGCTTCAAAAAATACGTAAAGCAAAATTCTGCCACAAAATCTGCATCTGCGAAATTGTTGTTGTTCCAACATTGTACTTTCTTAGATGGGTAGGATGGGATAGTAAATTTAAGTGTCTGTATGTCTGGCGTAGCCCTACAAGTAGATATCTGGATATTTAAATTTGCTCAATGAATGTAAGAACACACGAAAACATTGGTAACTGACGTTACAGTCTCGTGGAATTACCCAGATACGTCCGTCCCCGTACTCTTAGCGACTGTATCAAATCAGGTCGGTTTACATACTCGTAAATATTGTACGCTGCAGGATATGCATTCAAACTACCTACTGTTTCAATCACAATCGGAACTCAGAATTACATGCATGTGTTTGGAATGTTTCATTCTGACGTTTTCTCTTACTTAATGTTTTACCTTAACAGCACCGCTCATTTTAATGACACGTATGCAGAACACATTTCAAACAAGTAAATACGAACTGTTCGAAGTATTTCTTACTTTGAACGGGAACAGACATTCATAAAAAAAAATAGTATTGCAGTTTTTCTGGGCCCTCAATGATTTTCCACAGTTTTTTCATTAATATCAAATTCTAATACCACAAAAAACTTAATAATCCCCAATACACACACTGTATAATTATTATACTGTATTATGTTTGTATGAAACATCATACTACGAACAGTACGAACTTCCAAGTATTTATATTGGTATCATAAATTTATTAAGAGTGGGGGATGCCAACACGCACTTGACTTCCTTGCAAGAGAATAATTAATGACTCTGAATATTTTGAATTCCCGTACACCTTGTGCATTTGACGAGGAAGTTGTCCGAAGTGGAAGTTAGTAAGTTGCACGGCCTGATGTTCGACGTAACAGAAACATGAAATTTATTATAGTTTGCTATTATGGTATTTGTTAAATTAAGATGACAAGTTGTGTTTAAAATAACGTACACACAAGTAGCGTTTTTATGGCTCTTAAATTACCAAATTCCAGGAAGTAGGTACTTAATAAATAACTATGTATGTTATAATAATAATAATATATAATTCAGCCTATATACGTCCCACTGCTGGGCACAGGCCTCCTCTCATGCGCGAGAGGGCTCGGGCTATAGTCCCCACGCTAGCCCAATGCGGATTGGATTGGGGACTTCACATACACCTTTGAATTTCTTCACAGATGTATGCAGGTTTCCTCACGATGTTTTCCTTCACCGAAAAGCTAGTGTGGTAAATATCAAATGATATTTCGTACATAACTTTAAAAAAATAATTAAACACAGTTTTTAACTTTTTAAAAATAATTAAAGAGGGAAATTGTTTTGACGTTTTTGATGTGAAGGTTCGATTTGAGTGCTGGTTCACGTTTAAATTATGATTATTTTACCTGATTTCCTCGCATGTTTTGAGAAAAGCACTATATATGCCTCGGCAGGAACAGCAATTCGAGGATTCGTCTTCTGTGTCGGACTCCGCTTCGCGTCCTCCGACAAAATCGAAACTCATCCACGAATTGCCCTTTCCCGGCCTCTGCAATAATGTACTATTCTTTATACATGAAAATTTTATAAGGCAAAATGTTAAAATTCCTTCATTGTGTTCCACCCTGCTTAAGTGGGTATCGTGAAAATAGCTTAATTATCTGAAAGTGAAGAAGTTCTTTGCATTGAGGAATTTAATTTATAAAAACCCTAATAAGTCGAGAGAAACCTAAAAAAACTACATACAATGTTCATTCTACAATGTAGTTACAACTTTCTTAAGTACAATCTAAAAACGAATATGAAAATGGAGACTCTTAGAAAAAATATATTTTGCATAAACATAAACTTCAATAATTAAGGTGGTTCGACTAGGTTACCCAAAGCTTAAACCTCACTAGATGGCGCCACAATTGCAAATTTTGAGTTTTAATTTTTTTGTGGAGTAGTCTTTGGTATTTCTATACTGTAAATTATGTTTAGCGCACTCTTTAAATAAATATTGAACTATTAAAACAAACATTGAACACTTCATTGTACAAAAACTACCCCTTAATGTCGACAGAATGTTTCTTGACTCTATTTCTAACTATCACTCACACATTCAAACAGTCGTACTGGGATCCTTGTAGTAGACAATTTGGCACAGCGTAAGTAGGCTTCAATAGCGTTGCGGTATGTACGTGGAAATACATGCAAGAGGATGTGGGTTCGAGACTCATTAATTTTTTTTTTGTTATCAGTATTATCAAGTACCTATTATTAATAAATTATTTTATGAGAAATATGAGCGTTTTTCCATAAAAATATTAAAAATCTGATTCTTACACATCATGATATTTTTGGGTTCTTCCAACTCAGAATCACTAGCATAATCAATCCTCGTGCTATAAAAACCCGAAAATTTGTATTGAAATTTTAGTTTTACACTGAAATTTCTTTCACACTAAAATGTGACGTAATGGTATGGATATTTTAGGATATCTTTTTTTAATGCTAGGGTGGAGAAGATTCTAAGTAGAATGAACCTAAGAAAGTCCAAATTTGTAAGTCAGATTTTCCGGTATTTTTTTCTAAAAAAAAACGCTGTTTTCCCTTACTGCCCAGCCTTTAAAAAAGTAGGTACTATTTTACAGTAGAATTAAAACCTTTTTTTACGATACATTTAATTAAATTACAGTGAGTTACAAAATTGCATGGCCTTCTATTTATAACCATTATAAAAAGAAATGAGATATTTACCATGTTTGTTTATATTATTGATTTCCCGATATTTTGACACAATTAGAAGTTTCACACAATGCCTAGGGATAGAAAATTATTTATTTATTTTATTTATTGTCAATTTCATTCAACGGATCACATCATATCCAATTTATGTGTTTATGTATTGCATTGTTTTCTACCTAGTTGGTTATTAAATTCTGTTACTGCAATAATCTTTATCTACATAAAATATACCAACGAAAGTTTAATAAAGTATATATTATAAAATAATAAGTAAAATGAAGTACACAAAATCAGGAATCACATATGACAATATCATTCAAAATCGCCTCCTCTGACTTTGACACAGGCCCTGAAACGACGAGGCCAGTCATCAATAGCGGCACGCACGATTGTCATGTCTAATTCCGTCACTGTCTTAACTATGGCCCGCTTGAGGGAGTTAAGATTTGTGTGGGGTTTAGCACAGGCTTTCTCCTCAATAACCTGCTATATGGCATAATCCAGGGGGTTAAGGTCCGGGCTGGAGGACGGCCAGTCTTCGTGGGCAATAAAGTCAATTTTGTTCCTTCGAAACCAGGCTTGAGTTGTTTTTGCCTTATGTGCAGGAGCTGAGTCTTGTTCAAAGATCCATGGCTGGTTTTGAAATAGGGTGTGGCTTAAGGGCTTCACTATTGGTTCGAGAACGGTTTCCCGTTTCCGGTTTTCACACCTTTTTCACAGAAATGAATCTGTGTTAGCCCTGAGTATGACACACCCAAAATCATGTTTGGCGGGTGCCCACATTTGTGCAACGCAATAGGGTTGTTTCCATCTACAAATCTTAGGGCATAATTGTATCCCAATACATTCTTTTGGATTATAAGAACACGTTAAACTACGTTTAGGGGACCTGTAATGACCATATTTTTGTAAATATTGAATTTAAAATATCTTTTGGCACACGTCACGTGACCAAACTCGAAACGTCATTGAAGATTCTGATGACGTCACAACTCTCGGATTGACACTGTTGACAGTTAGGCGATTAACAACAAATGACAAATATCAGTTGACAGTTCGTATCTTCTACGTGTGTATGTAGTTATATGTCAAACCATAAACTGTGACGTCACACAATTTTCAAAGAGCGTTTTGGGCGCGAAAGCATCTGTCAAAATATATTTTGTTAATTTAACATATTTAAAGCCGTTTTAGTATAAAAGCTGAATTTTAAGGCAACTTTTAGTTAATATAGAAAGTAATACAAGCGTTTCAAAAAATTGGAATACGATTCTCTTTTAGGCCCCAATTCATTATAGATACGACGAGATAAGCGTTATGTGTGGTATATAATTCTGTGGCCCTAGTGAAAAAGGGTACAAGTCTCTGGCAGCGCAGGTGTAAAGGGGTGTAAGTTCCACGTAACACTTATGCCCTTATACACCTAAACTGCCAGAGACTTGTACCCTTTTTCACTAGGGCCACAGAATTATAGCTCACAAATCCACCACATTATGCCATTTTTTATTTTTTCGGTAGCATTTGTTTTAACGGGAATAAAGAGGTTGCAAATCGAGTAACAGAACTTCAGAACAGATATCATTTGATATTTACCAGTCGCTTTTCGGTGAAGGAAAACATCGTGAGGAAACTGGACTAATCCCAACAAGGCTTAGTTTTACCCTCTGGGTTGGAAGACTTGGAAGGTCAGATGGCAGTGGCTTTCGTAAAAACTAGTGCCTACGCCAAATCTTAAGATTAGTTGTCAAAGCGGACCCCAGGCTCCATTGAGCCGTGGCAATATGCTGGGACAACGCTAGGAAGAAAGAAAGAAATCGAGTAACAGAACTTAGTAACCAACTAGGTATAATAGTTATGATGTAAATGTCCATATCATGTTGGAGTCATATATTAGCCAACTAATTATTCAAGATCAATACACTTAGCTCCCTTAGGTATTCGCCTAAGTACAATCTCGGGCAAAATTTAGTTTTATAAAAATGAACTAGTTTCTAGGTCATATTTTCTATGAATTGGTCATTTTTGTAGACTCCAATTACAGTTACACTTTTCCTGGTTTTTCGCGGACCAGAATATCGATGATTTAGACGTTGCTATCATTTTCAATCCAAAAACACATAAAATCCCAATTCAGAACATGCGGCAGCGTTGTTTTCTATCAAGTACGTCAAGCACCAGGGCGGCTACCGGGAAAATCGAAATTCGTCAATTTCGGGCATTTTTCTCTGTCACTCTAATTACGTCTTAGTGAGAGTAAAAGAGAAAGATCCCCGCAATTTGCGAATTTAGGTTTTCGCGGTAGGCCCCCAGGTCCTGTCAAGTTTCAGCAGTGTTGCCAGGCGAGCGGAAGAGAATTATCGTACTTGAGTGTCAATATTATTGTACCGTTGAAAAAAATATCGTACGCCAATCAAAAAGGCAGCCCCTAAAAATGTCTAGCAAAATAAGCTTAAATTTCCAATTAATAATAAAAAATAGACAATTTTCGTCTAAATTGCGCAAAAAATCTGTTTATGTTTGTGTATTTTTGGGATAGACTCAAACGGTATACAAGAAATTGAGACATTTTAAACTTTAAACTTACACCAAGGAGCCGAACACCCAAAATATACTAATTTTAGCCTATTTCTGAGAGAAAGTGTCATATTTTGCTTCAAATTACTAGACTTTTAAGGTGGCATCATCCAAGGGCTGAAATTATAGTACTTTAGTGTACGATAATGCTCTTTGGAACATTATGTCATACCGGGGCCCAAATTATCGTACATGTACGACAATTATCGTACGCCTGGTCACACTGAGTGTCAGTGTCGACAGAGTCAGCTAAAAACGCGTCAAACATCGCAACGTCGCGCCGATGGCCGTCCGAAGCATGGAGTGGCAACGCCGCAATGTATATGTACACGACATTTGTCACACACACATGAGTAAAATTTATAAAAATATAACGTCCATTATTGCATGATTTCTGTATGAAACAAAGTTTTTCTATTAATTTAGCGCAAATGAATATTCGAAAGTAGATAGATGCGCAACTATTTATGTAATAATATTGTGTAATGAATTAATAAATAGCGATTGTTTTTTGTATGAAAATCGAACCACCTAAAAGATAATTATTAACAAATACCATATTTTATGTAATCTTTTTTTAGAAGATAAGAATGAGTATAGTAAAGTTATTATTAAACGATAGACATATACCATTGTGCTTTTTTTTGTACGAGTAAACCAATGAAAGAGAGACAATAATCCCACGACCCATTGTGTTGTTATAATATAAATATCTACCTCAAACGCATTAGCCAGTGTTTTCGATTAAAGCTCCTAGACAGCGTGATGTTTTCCAACATCATTTACAAACATCGTCATATTTCAACCAGTTTACACAAAACCTTAAAAAACGATACGCCTAAACCTTCCTCAAGAATGACTCCATTGATAGGTGAAAACCGCAAGAAAATCCGTAGTTTCTGGGTTTATCGCGAACATACAGACGGACAGACGCAGCGGGGTCTTTGTTTTATAAGGTGTAGTGACTATCATCACTACACTGCCAGAACAGAAGAATAAAGTTGTCTTTTTGCCTTTCATTATAAATCTTTTAGTTTTAGTTTATGGCTTTAAAGATATTGAATCCTAATGCAAAGTGGAAAAAGGAAAAACCAGGCGCGATGAATATTTTTAAATAGCCCCGCCCGTAGAATGGTTTCGTATTAAGGGTTCCAGAGTAAACTATAGGAACCCTTATAGTTTCGCCATGACCGTCTGTTTATCTGTCTGTCTGTCAGTCCAAGGCTTTGCTCCGCGAGCTCCGTGATCGTTAGTGCTAGAAAGCTACAATTTGGCATGGATTTATAAATCAATTATGCCGACAAATTCACTGAGCCAAAACGGCAAATTAGTTTTAACTAGGGAAAACGCGTTTACACTAAAAACGGGGTTTTACGGTCATATCGTTAGGTGACAAGAAAAACTCACAAATTAATAAAAAATAATTAAACAAAAATCTACCTTATTGCGGTTGTAATATGGTTCATTATATGGCTATGAACTCGTGATGCTAATTAGTGAGCTTTGCTTGTCACCTGACGATATATTGTATTTTCTACATAGAGCACGTATTGATTTGATCTTTGATTGTTGAATAGAATGCCATTGTGTGGTGTTGCAATAGGAAGTATGAGTAGAATCAACTGTCGTCAACTTGGGCCAGCTGGCATAGGTAAACATAAATATAAATATACTAGCAACCCGCCACGGGTTACACAAAATCTTAACAAATGATATATCTAAATCTTCCTCTATAATCACTATTAATAGGTAAGAGCTGCATGAAAATCCGTTTAGTAGTTTTTGAGTTAATTGCGAACATACATACACAGACGCGGCGGGGGACTTTGTTTCATAAAGTGTAGTGATAGGTTATATCGTAGTAAAATGGCAACTGCGTAGCTGTGTTAATGTGTAAATCGAAGTAATCATTTCACACAAACAAAAATCAAATGAATATGAAATAGGTACTGAACTATTGAACATTAATTAATTTAATGAGAGCTTTGTAAAACAAGTTGAAACTACCGTTGACTATTTACTGTAAAGCAATGGAAATCAGGAGTGTCAAGATGGTCCTGTGAACTTCTAATGAGTCTGAGCTTGCATTAACTCCGCTACAATTAAAGTTGTAGTTGTTAAAGTTAGCCCAAAAGTTCCTAATATATTATAATAAATACGAAGCCATTGACAACATCTATCTCGAGAAGAAAAGTCAAGCCTTCAAGGTCAAGGAAATATGGTGCCCACCTATCCTTTTGTGTCTTGGCTTTAAAAAAGATGTATAAATCTCTTCGGACCCACTATCTCATTTATTCTGTTTCATTCAGTGTGATATCTCCATCTACTAGTGTCTTACTCGTATACTTATAGAGTTGAGAAATATAGGTATGATCCGTTTCGGCAATATATTCTTCAAAGTGATTTTATTTAGACATTCACAACGTATGAGATTTTTCTCACATAAAAACTTGTTACACGTTCTACTAATATCCACGCATGTAGGCACCACAACATAAGGCAAACTTTAAGGTAACTAAGTTTGCAACTTTGCCACGGGGACTTATTAAAGGGTAAGTCTCATAGACTACGTGGTCTGGGTATGAGGGCTCAGGCCGAAAACAGTACCTACAAGACTAATTTATTAGTCAGAAAACTTTCTAACATCAACGTAAAATCAGGCCAACACGTCCGAAATCTTATTTTGTTTTTCTTCATAGACAAAACATAAGAGATTTCGAACTGTCGAAGCAGGCGATACTTAATACCACGGTTAGAGCCGTTTTAATTTGATGGCGCCTCTACTAGCGCCGTCTGTTGCACAGCTCTGATTAACTTCCTGTTTTCAATTTCTATTAAATGTCCTTTTGTTCAGCAAGTTGTCTTCAGAACTTGTTAGCTATGAAATTTCCAACAAATAAATTTATTTGAGCAATCTGTTTAAAACATTTAATACACACCCAAAATTTAAGCATAATATATAAACTTACTTTATTTACTAACAGCTTAGTATATCATATTACCTTTAAACAGAATTTAAAGTAATTTTGCACTATATTTCACATTAAAACTTTAATACGCACAATCATTTAGCTACGAGTTCTGCTGATCTAGCATAAAAAGGGTCATCTATCAAAAGGCGCTATTACGCAAGGCTCCCGTCAGCTTACTCAGCACTAAAGTAAACCCATAAAGTTTTATTATTATTAGTTATTTGTTACACTTTACGGCGGCATACTGCGTAAAAAACTAGTTACGTACTCGGACCCCTTCGGGCGAAAGTGAATGATCTAAAAAGTTTGTTAGGAACATATTGAACGGGCTCATTGGCGTTTGTTCGGAACTCGGTAACGAGTTCAGCGGTTCGCTGATTGATGAATGTAGGTTCAAACACGACGTGCGCCGCAAACTGGTACGCATTGATAGTGTCACGCTTTATTTTGCGTCCGACACGAAACGGACGTTTCCCTAAACGCTGTCTGTCCGTATGGAAACATACGAATTGGATTTTTTTTGTATGCGAGATAAAGTTAATATAAAGTTAATACGAAACGGGTACGTTATGAAACTTATGAACAAGTAGTTTTGATGGGATGGTGGTGATCCAGTTTAAGAAATCTTTGATTGATCTGGGGGTACGGTAGTGTCCCCGCCAAGACGAGCAAAGCGAATCGCAAGGGCACTACCTATCTTTTCTCGAAGCGCTTCGTCGTTCTTAAACAAAACTTTTAAAAAAATTCGGGAAAAAAGGGTTGAAATTTGTATGGGGAATCAGTAAAAAAAGCAGATTGTATAAAAGATCTATATGTACGTATCTCGGGGTCGAGATACCGAAATCACTCCAAAGCCTTGAAATTAGGCGATGGAAGATTTTCAAAAGCGACTTACAAAAAGAAATGAAATCCCATTAAAAACATTTTCATGTAAAATGTAGCCAAGCGAGACCGTAAGATTCGCACTGTCAAAAAGTTATCAGATCTCTTGTAGAGCCAAGCTTCTAACTCTACAAGCCCTAACTTCACAAAATCTATTCCTTTGTCAAAATTGTGGCTTGGCTGTTTCGTTACTACAAGAGGTATTGTATAATAAAAAATAGTTAATAGTACCCCATGTGACGGTAGCGAAACAGCCAAGCCATATATGTTGACAAAGGTGTAGAGTTTGTAGAGTTAGAAGCTTGACTCTACAAGAGATCTGCTAACTTTTTGACAGTGCGAATCTTACGGTCTCGTCTTGGCTACATTTTACATGAAAATATTTTTGATGGGATTATTATTTCTTGATATTATTTATCGTTATTATTCGCTTTTCATAATAATCAAATATCTGTTTCTTGTATAATAATAATAAACGAGTTTAGTCTTCTGGGCACACCAGACATTGAGCGGGCTGTGAGGCCTTTACTCGCCCAATTAATTGTGTTTTTAGAAAGCGGTAACAAGCCCAAGGTTCTGGCGATAGCAACCTTGATCGATTCATCCTTATACCTAATGGAATAAAATGGTAAATGGATGCGGATTGTTCCTCGTCGGTCTAATGGCTACATAGAAAATAAAAGAAAATTGAATATAAAGTCCAACGACTCACTAATTAATTCGTCCTGGTTTCCATCGGACTGTTTTTTTCAACCTGCCATCCCTGATTTTCAATTTCTGTAGCGAAAGATTAATGGGGAGCGACAGGTCCCTTCCTTCGAGTTTTATCTACATTTTATAATTACTCACAGTATTTTTAAAGTTGTTTTTGTGCGATAATTAAATCGGTTTTTGCTCAGGAGTGCTTTTATCTTGCCTATAGGGGTCCATTTTCCTCGCTTTGAATAACAGCTTTTTAGAAGGCTTTGAATAGGTATTTACAACTTGCTGGGCTCCACTTCACTTTCACAAGTAAATAATAAATAGGGTCAACATCATAGACATATTTCATAGTTTTGTACTTTCAATATGATATATGCTTTCGTAAGTCCGGATGTTCTCTTCTATAGGTCGTATTTCTCAACCGATTCTCGTAAAATTTTGAGAGCAGATCCGATGGTTATTTTTTTTTTCTTATCTATTCAGTTTTAGGATTTTTTTACGGCGGAGCTATACATTTATTAAGTTTATTAACTTATGCTCACCAGGTATACATCTCACGGCGCCACTAGTTATATTTCTGACTGCATTAAGGTACCCAATGTAAGAAATAAACACAAATGCTATATAGTGATGGTTGATTGCTTATACATTATTATAATTTATAAACTACACGTTAAAACATAATTACTAATAATATACCTATATCATATTTACAGGTATAAATCCTAAGTAACTAAGCACCAACTTAGTACCTAAGGATACAAGTACGTAATAAGATTAAGGCTAGTAACTCAATATGAACTGTATCACATTGAGACATTATCATCATTAAGATACAGTTATGAGTATCAAGTTCTCTGTAGGCTCGTTTTACTTTACGCCTTTCAAGATAACCGTGGACGATTATTCCATATTTTAGATTGCCACGGATAGTAGATTGAGATCCCACTGCATATTAATGTACCAACCAACATCAACAAATTTTTAATGTATTATTTTATTACATTAAAAACACACTCAATAAATAAAAATCCCAGTAAAAACATTTTCATGTAAAATGTTGTCAAGACGAAACCATAAGGTTCGTAGTTTCAAAAAGTTATCAGATCTCACGTAGAGCAAAGCTTCTACAAGCCCACACTTTACAAACTCTATATATATGTGACTTCACCGTTTTGTTACTACATTGTATAACAGAAAAATTATGAACAATACAACGGTAGCGAAACAGCCAAGCCACATATTTTGACTTAGGTGTAGAGTTCGTGAAGTTAGGGCTTGTAGAGATAGATTGGCTCTACAAGAGATCTGATAACTTTTTGACAGTGCGAATCTTACGGTCTCGTCTTGGCAACATTTTACATGAAAATGTTTTTAGTGGGATTTCATTTCTCTTTGTAAGTTGCTTATGACAATTTTGATTATGATTTACTAAATATCCTGAAATATATATAATATATAAATTTTTGGACATCTAGTATCAAAATTTGCGGAAACCTCATACAAATTTTCATTTTTAGGTTTTTTGGTTGTTTGTGTTCTAATACTAGCTTACATACCAAATTTCAGCTTTCTAGGACTTCAGGAACTACTCTAAGAGTTTTGATGATAATCAGTGAATGAATGAGTGAGTCAGTGAACAAATCTTTATTTTTTTGATATCAATAAAATCTAAAGTACAGCTATGCAATTGAATTTTTTTATGTTTAATAGGTCCAGTATTGAAATCACACCCCAAGAATTTTGTTTATCTAGGATAATCCAAATCCAAGTTACGAGGGTTAAAAAAAACAACGAAGTGCTTTGAGAAAATAAATAAAAAAATTATATAACGCGAACTAAACAATTTCGTTCTCTCTCCATATCTACCGTTAAGAAGAGGCAACGAAATTTTATGGTTCGCGGGGAACGATATAATGCTGTTCACTCTCGGCTCTCGAAGACTCTTGTTTAAACTAGTTTTCATACGTGAAAGAGATAGCAATACTTTCTCGTTCTACCTTGATTTAAAACTTTCAATTTAACCGGTTAATTTAGTTCCACAAAAACGAATGAGGAACGAATTTGGCATAAACTGGTATCTCAATGAGTTCTTTAACCGGTAACCGCAAACAGAAATGAAATCCTTATCGTTCCCGCGTGAATTAACGAAAACAGTTTGAAAATAAAGCGGTTTCGAAACCCTGCTTTGCAACACATACTTATTTAATGAAATGAAATGAAATATTTTTATATCGAACTTGAAGTCCATAGAGTTCATGAATAGGGTTAGGGTTCATAGGGTTAAAGAATCAGTTGAAATAAAACAGGGATTCAAAAAGCTTACAGTATCACACACCAATGAGGTTCGCCATCACCAATCGGATCTCCTGCTACTGGTATCGCGATTGCGGCCGCGATCAGGCCGCGAGTAAATCAACCGCCCCCGCTGATAACGATACCACAGTAAATCATAAGGTTTGTTTTCGTATGCTGGTAGGTAAACAGTCGGATGTTTCTACGGATTTTGTTATCTGGACTTGTTATAACAGCATCATGATTGGCGTTGTTGTTTATTGCCACCGACTTGGTCAGGATGATGATGAGATATGGATTCCGTTGTAAAAAAATTGACATCGAGTAAGTCGACATAAATAAACTCTACTCAAGGCCTGAGACTTTCAAACTAGAGGTTGTGGATTAGAATCCTGACTAGCACTAATAATTTTCTTGGATTTTTTTTTGATAAATAGGCACTGTTGGTTTTTCTATGTAAAAAATATTCGCAAGAATACCCTAATAATACCTACTTTCACTGGCCCGGAACGGCAGAAATTATTCAATTGTTGTCGTTCTCGTGAAAAAAAATCTTGTAGCAAGTTTGTTGAGACAAGCGAATCTAATTTTTTTTCTACTCGGCGACTGTAATAGTTGAATTTAAATTTCGTATACCAAACCATAATTGCGTACTTTTCATGTATGGGCTGGGCTCCCACTCAACTCAACTATAAGATTCTTTTCGATACGCTGTAGTCAACTTTTTTTACACTAATCACGTACCGCCGCGCTCCAATAAAGAGACTAAACGGGCGCGAGGCGAGAGTCGTTAACTTTAATTAATTATTTACGTTTAATAGTACAAAAAGTATTATTTTAGATGACTAGTAGAAAAGTATTATATACAATACTGATAAAATCAAGCTTTTCAATATCATGCCTTACTAAGGTAACTCAGCAAGCTTCGTTGCCCAAACACGGTACTCTACTGAAAAGCTCTCTATTATATCACGATTGTATAAAATACTATTACGTCGTAACCATTGGAAGCGCGAAAATTACAGCATGACGCAAATACCTACAATGCAGTTAAGTGTATTGAAAGTTAAGTATTAACACAAGTTACAAGTAATAGTTAGGAAGTCGTAAGTATCTGGCGATGGCGGTGGTGCGGCACGTCAAACACACGAACACAAACTTGGCATGACTTGATACCAAGTTTATAAGAGAGGTATTGGGGCATGAATTTATAGTTTATTATTATAACAACAGCAGTAAATACCTATAAAAAAAAAACAAGTTGTGAAGTTGATACTCGTATCTTACGAGGATCAAAAACTAAAGTCAACAGTATAGAATAGAAAAATAGAATAGACATATACATTTACTGTAAAAACCTACACTTAAAGGAGGATTCAGGCAACTATTGGCCCATACGGCCCGATTCGAAGAATGATTAAGACACGTTAAAGATCTTGGAAAGATCTTTAAAAGATCTATAACTAAACGGCATGTCAAAATTAACGTTTGTTTCGATTCCGCTGTGATCCCAATAAGATCTATCTACGATATTACTAACGTCAAAGTGATATTGGTTGCCCGAATCGAGCTGCTTCTGACAATTATACGACATATAAACGATATCTAAATGAGAACTTATCTGAACCAAAACTTATCGTTATCGTATCTCACTTTTTGAATCGGGCCGATGGATAAATACCTTAAAACTAGCATACATATTACAGTGAAACCTGAATAGTTGAATAAAATCTCAAGGGACCGACAATTTTGTGTCAATTAACCGTTTTCATTTAAGGAGATCGTACGATACGACTCGTACCAATTATCGAGGTTAAATTTTTTTTGTCTCAATTATAGAGGTTTTGATTAACTGATGTTGTTTTCTGCCATTTTGCTTTTATGGAGGTGCAAGTAACCATAGAAAATAAATTTACAAGCTTATGCTCTGGGTTTCTGGAGTATAGATTGCATATCTGGCACTATTATTATACCTGCTGTATGAATTACTACACAGTTTCTTATAATCGTCGAGTTTTAACATTTTCCGTGAATTGCAGAAGAAAGTGATATTGAAACCAAATGTAAATAGCATATTATGTAGGTAACTAACTAAATGTGTATTTTTATTTTGTTACAGCAAAAAAAAAAAACATTTTTCCTATGTTATTCCAGTTATAGAGGTAAAAGGTAGAAGGGCTAAAATAAAGGAACTTTTTAGCACTGTTTCAATTATAAAGGGCTAAGTTGCAATGTGTTCAATTATAGAGGCAGAATTAGACGATATCATTTAAAGAGGTTTCATAATTTCATTTAAAATCTTAAAATGTATAAAATACGATACTATAATGTATATAAGATAATAAGAACATATTAATTTCGTGATTTTGAGGTTATTTTATAAAGTACCGTAAATACGTTTTAGCTGGTTCTTTCACACCAGAGAGACTGGCCCGAAAAAATCTGTCAGCCTCTGGAGATGGTGCAATGAGACCCCGATCGACCAGCAGATTAAGCGCCGGAAATGGAGTTGGATTGTGCATACACTCCGAATGGATCCTGACTACATACCGAGGCAAGCCTCAGACTAGAATATCCCAAGGAAATAGGAAACGTTGCCGTCCAAAGCAGACCTGGCGCCGGACTATAATTGCAGAGGCGAAGGCTATTGGGAAGACTTGGAGCGAACTCAAGCACGAAGCTCAAGACATCTAGAGGACATAGGACAATAAGTCAAGTAAGTCAGAGAGACTGGCAGTATTTTAATATAAGCCTATATTATGTAGTTACGAGTAGTTATATGTCTAATAGCTTGTCCAAATTGAGTTTTAGATACCTACAGTTGACATATTCCTGCAATGATAACGCAATTCTCTAAGTCATGTCTAAATTACCCAAATCAACGACAAAAGACTTACGCCTGTAGCATGCATTATGGTATGTAATATTTTGCGTAAGTTGAGATCTTGACAGAATCATGTCAAATTACTTTTCATCACGAATGAAATTTTTTACTACCTGCTTGTTCATCACCTCAAAGGGAACCAAGATATAGCTGGCATAGGTATCTATTAATTATTGATTTCAATAGATCAAATTATAAGTTCCCAAGAAAAAAGTTCGTAATTGAAAGTCGAAGTATTTTAGTGTGTACTCGGGTAATTCTACTTTTCGTTGTTTCCTAGACGCAACTCACGCAACTCCAGGACATATGACTATTCAAAACAAAACCTTACACGTGAGTATTTAATATTTTTGTTCAGTAACGTGAAGGAGCTTTATTATTGTCTGCAAGAGGAGAAAGTCGAAAAGAAGTAAAAAGTAAATGAATATCATTATTATACATCATCTGTGAAAATTTCAACGGTTTAGCTATCACGGTTCATGAGATACAGCCTGGTGACCGACGGACAGACGGACTCTTAGTAATAGGGTCCCGTTTTACCCTTTGGATACGGAACCCTAAAAACACATGTTACTGTAAGTTGCTAGTACTTTTTTTATAAAACTGCAAATTATAATTTTTTTCTATCGTTGGAAATCATTTTGTCAATTTAAATGTCTGTCAGAGTACCGCGCACGAAAGACACTTTCATTTTATACGAAAACCATTAGAGTCACTACCAAAATAGACAACAGAGTTACCACATTTATTTTCAATATCGTTACAGAAATGATCATAAATAAATAACCATAAGAATGTAGTATTCGTTTTTAAAACGTAAATCATGGTAAATATATTTTGACCTGTTAATATAAATTTCTATTTTTTTATTGTTAGTACGGAGACATGTTTTTGGTAATTAAAAAGTAGATTGGCCCCTCCTGTTATTGATTTATTTAAGTATTTTTAAGCAAAAGAGAAAATTGTCAATGTTCACCAGATAACGTTTAGATAAAATTTCAACTATACAACTTGGTCGTCTTAGGGAAAATTGACAACCCTAAAATATTGAAATTTACAGTAGTATTTTACTATTTACTGACTAGATCAGAAACCTGCTTCAAGATAAATTCACCTAATGCAAAACATCCGGGAGCTTGGAGCAGTAGCTTACCTACATGCATATTGAACGTAACATGCATGCATGCTGGCTTGCATTGCTAATCTCCCACATGCAGCTAAGAGCAATGTTTAAAGCTATAGCTTAGTCTAATCTTTTTTTTAACTGCTAGTACCATACTTTCAGTAAATTAAAAAACCGGTCAAGTGCGAGTTCGTTTAACTGGCGTACAAAGGGATCCGTACAAACTTTCATCTATCTCATGTAACTCAAAAGAAAGATAAAACTAGGAATTTTTTAGGTAAGATTTTTGACCAGAAGTATACTAAGTACTCACCGTGGATTGGAGTTACTTTAAAAAATTACAAAATGAATATGTATTTATCTCCTCGAATAATGAATGTAAAAAAAATGATAGTATCGGTTTTCCTCCTCTATCGATGTCACTATATACACAATAATGTATTTTTAATTTTTAATGTAAGCCTGAGTCGTGGAATGTATACCACGACTCTTTTTCCGCACAGACTGTACTGGTAAACTGAACTGGTGTTACTTCGATACCCCCCCTTTTTTCGACGGAATTCGATAGTAATTCATATATAGAATAAAACTTCAAAACATAAAAAAAAACAGTTCGCAGGTTTAGGATTCATAAGGATTTTGTGCATTTGGGGTTACTTTGACAAAGGAAAACAAGGAAAGTTTAGGAAAAATCTACTGTATTGCAAAACAGTCTCATATTTTACTTATTTATGTTTAGACGCATAATTTAACAATAAAAAGCTATCAACATTTACTAACAATATGTAATCAACAATACCATGATATTCGGATGCTTGGCGTATCGACAGCTTGCCTACGACCTCTTCTGTCACAGCCCGGTTTAAAACTTTTTCAGAGTAGTTCCGATATGCTCAGAAGCCTAATCGATTTTTATATGTTCTGAGCACTATTCTAAAACAAAAATTAGTTAATAAACCTTCAAGAAAACCATTAATTATCTAAAAAAACTATATTACGCGGGGTGTCATTGATCAGTGAACAAAGTAAACCCTTATAGGCGATCAATTACACCCCATGCCACAAAAACCGAAAAATTACAAATCATTGCCATGATTATGATTTGCAACAAGAATAAATGTTATAGGCCGATACGTGCCTGATTCACTGAATTACATAAAATTTATGTATTTACTATAGAGAACATTGTACATAAGAAGTTATACTATTATTTTTTTTAGTTATATTATTAATTTTTTTCTTATCGATCAACGAGGTTTACCCTCGGAGACAAATCACAAACTGGCAGTGACGTTTCATCTCGCCAACCGTAAAACAAAAATCCAAAGGATGCGTTCAGAAAGCGTATTATTCGAGTTTGAACCTGAGGTAAAGTTTTTATCAAAGTCCAAGTACCAAAACCCAGGAATCTAAGTAACCCCACCCCAATCCCAACCCGAGCCATCTATCGGTAAATCGGATAACTCATGCACGCACTTGCGCGTAACTTTCAGGGATAATTCTTTGGCACGGTAACCGACTTCAACAAGTTTTGATTTATATGTATACGAGTAATGTGTATTTAGTGTAATCGCATAGAAATTATACCGAAAATAATAAACACACACAAAGGTCGTTAAATTGAGGAAGGCGTACTAAAATCAGTAATGTTTTTTCTTAGTTAAAATGATCAAGATAGAGGTGTGATTATATTTTTCCTGTAATATGATAATATTCAAGTTATGTAAAAAAAATCATAATTTTTCTTTCGTAAGCTACGGAGTTTATGTATTGGTATTTTTTACATTTTCCTTTATATTTTTTTTTGTCAACGAAATAAAAATATAAATTGTTTTGGAATGAACAACTTGAACTCTTTCAGATACCCCACTTGATGTATGTAGTAACTAGACTTTGAAATTTTGTCAACCCCACCCGCACACCCTCTCCTCATATTGGGCATTTTGCATGGTGAACAAACACTAACACTTTCAATGCGTCTGGGTTGGCCTTGTTCAAAACTATTCCAAAATCGATAGATTAATTAGTTCTCGAATATTTAACAATCTGACAGATAAACGGATAGAGTCGCGCCATAAATGTTCCATTCCATGGGATCCTTACCTGTTTGGTAAGGATCCCTAAAAAACATTATATGTAAATCTCAAGTTGCTAAAGGAAAGCAAGCTTCTACTGAAAAAATCTCAATAAAATCTGAGAAAAAGAATACATAGGCACCATCATCTGATATTTATATATATGAATGAATGAATGAAGAATGAATGAATGATTGATGTTTTCATTCGAAACACACATACACAACAACATTAAAATAGACGTAAATTAGAAGTTACAGTGCTGCGGGTGGTTCCAGAAAAGGATAACACTCAGCATGTGTCGCAGCACATCAGTAAGTAGTGTTGCGACGCTGATTTTCAGTGTACCCATTAACACGTAAAACAACACAAAACAACACAGAACATAAAAGCAGAACCGAACCAGAATACTATATATACTCGTAGATCGTTTCGAACCTGGCACCGGCCTTTAGAATGGCACAAGATTGATGGAAAATCAAACGCAAACTTCGTCAAAAATTGGAAACTTAAGTACACGTGATTTAACATTACTAAGGCTTTACCTACAACTACGATGCCAACGACAACAAACAATACTCGTAAATATATGTCAAACTCAAAATGTCTCTACTTGAAAATAAATTATAAACACTATTTTGCGAATGGAAGTGGAACGCAAGCTATTCAAGTTCATGACCTGCAAAATTTCTATATTTCCGTTGCGAGTTCCTTTACTACCATGTTAAAGCAAGTACTTTTGGACTGAGCTTGGATATCGCTTTGCTAGTTCATTTGTCCATTAGCCGCAGCCAGTCCTGAGATACAGACCTCTGACGTTATCGCTGGCGTTAAATCCGCTTCGCACCTCCATCCATCATTCAGGCGCGTGTCTGGACGAGACCAGGCACTCCGGACCGCATTTATATGAGACGACTTCAACTTGATTCTGATATAACATAAAACTACAGACTTCATACAACTTTCATGATATTAAAGTAGGTTACACTACAACTAAAACAGACATGATTTTCAATGCTGTAGAGAGGTCGAGTAAGATATAGGTAAATAGATATTAAGTTTTTTAATGACGTGTTATTAGGAAAAGTTTATTAGTAACATAAAATGTAGCATCGTGAATTGTAAATGGATTTATTCGAAGTAATACAATGTCACTTAATTTATTTATGCTCGATTAATTCTTAACTTTACCAGTGAGTTGATAAAGTATCATAAAACTTTGTTTTCTTTAACGCATGTGTAACCTCCTAAATAGCTTAGACACGAAAGTTAGAACAAACGGTACTGTTGTTTCTTTACAAACTTGACCTCTGGAGAATTCGTAAACGTCAAAAAATAAATATGTATTATTCCTTGAGCAGTATTCAATATTGATACTCGTCTTTATTGTTTTAGCAAGTTAAATTTTTAGGGTTCCGTACCCAAAGGGTCAAACGGGACTCTATTACTGAGACTCCACTGTCCGTCCGTCCGTCCGTACGTCTGTCACCAGGCTGTATCTCATGAACCGTGATAGTTAGCCTGTTGAAATTTCTACAGATTATTTATTTCTGTTGCCGCTATAACAACAAATACTAAAAACAGAATAAAATAAATATTTCTTTCCAATCTCGAGGTTCTCATCCAATCACCGAAGTTAAGCAACGTCGGGCGGGGTCAGTACTTGGATAGGTGACCGTTTTTATAGATAATGGGACGGAACCTTTCCTGTGCGAATCCGACTCGCACTTGGCCGATTTTTATCAAGAACATCTCGCTCTTTAGTCATTTATTTAACATTGCATTGTCATGTACATAATGAGGTGTTACATTTCATATAGCCAGTTCATGACACCCTGTAAGGGCACACAATAGTATAGTTCTATTCTATTAATGCTAGTCTACATATTAAAATTAAGGTAACATAATAAAATTAACATGTTAGCGTATCAGTAGTTTAGTAACCTATTAGTTAGTCTCATAAAATAATTTAGTAACTTCAACAATAGCAACGTTAACAATGCACCGTTACAATAATAATGGCTGATTGAATTAATTTGCGAAACTATTATAATAAATATTTATTTAATGAATGTCAATGAATATTAAAGTGATGGCAGCAATATTATAATGTCTTATCTCCCATCTTATATCCCGCTCGAGTCCTACTGCTTCGGATCCCTGGGTGGGTCCACTTTTCTATTTATCCTCCTCCACTTAGCACTTTTCTCTTATACATTAGTTAATACGACGTGGGAGACAGAGCTTAATTTTTAAAAATGCCCACACAATGCTATTTTTACAAACTTTTATTTAGCTTCACTGCGTATGTTTTTTTGTATCTTTGATTCAAATCTTGTACATTAAATGTGAACCACTTCCTGATATATCATTCAGTTGAAATTTGGAGTGCTTCCGTAATTCCAATGACAATTCAATAATATGCTAACAAGCTGATCTGATGATGCAGTAGGAGAGGAGGGTAGCTAAAGGAACTCTTCGATGGAAGAGCACTAATACATCGGGTTTAGGCTCATTTGAAAGGTCTCGAGAAGTACGTGATAGACTGCATATGAAAAGTACAGTCAGGAAAAAAGTGTGTCACAAAAAAATATATGAGTAAATTGTTAAAGTTGAAAAAAAAAATCAATGCACACATTGTCAACGATGCATAATGTAAACCAAAACAAGTAGGTCCACCAAAACCAATCACACACCAATACGGAAAACTAACACTGCATCTGATATTGAATTTTTCAAATAACTTTACAGCAAACATGGTTATTAACTTAACACTATTATACATGTTACATGTAGTTCAGTAAACAAGCATTATCTTCCATTATCACAGTTTTGGAACAGCTTGTTGCTCAAAAACTCTAAATATTTAAGTACCATTACCACGTATCTGCGGATGCTTAAAACTTCGCACTCGCGAACTGTTTCATATTCACTAGCGAAGTTTGGATACAGCGAACGTGGCAAAGATATCTACTTTTATAAACTCAGTTGTGGTGGGAACCAGTTTCCTTGTTTGAGTCTACTTTATTTTCTTGGCAAATCGTGGAAGCGATCATGTGGCAAAACGCTCTTATGGATTTGGCCTCGGGGAACTTTGACTTGGAAGTTGGCTACTACGTTCTAGTCGCGGAACGTTTTGTTCCTTCAAACACATGCCTCGTGTTTGAGAGCGAAACGATGTTCCAACGTTGCTAAGATGTGGATGCGGATAAATGTTCACCGAAACTCGAGGCTTTGTACGTGTCTCGAACAAGGATCTATGAAAGCAATTAAATACACTTCAGTACATAGAAGAATACATTTAGTAACGTTGTTTTGATTTGGTATATAACCATCTTTTATTTGGGTCAAAATTGTTTTTAATTTTTCTCAAGAGATCTATAATCTACAGCTAGAAAGACATGCAATAGCACTCAGCTTTATTTATTTATTTGACTAAGACAAAAATATAAGAGTGACAGAGTGGTCAGAAACAAGACAACAAAAGTAAATTTGACCCATTTATTTAGTATGTCTCTTCCCAACTCATTAGTAATGTCTCTTTCTATGACTCGGTTAGTCGCGCTCTTGATTTTTCTTGCTTTTTATTGTATGGTGGATAATTAGGTACATATCGGTAATCTGCATATTTCCACCGTATCAAAAGAGTCAACTATTAAAGTATAATAGCGGTATTAATTTAGAGTTTCCTCTAACGCGATAAATTGGCTACTTGACAGTTTTTAGGGTTCCGTAGTCAACTAGGAACCCTTATAGTTTCGCCATGTCCGTCTGTCTGTCTGTCTGTCTGTCTGTCCGAGGCTTTGCTCCATGGTCGTTAGTGCTAGAAAGCTGAAATTTGGCATCTCATATCATCATATATAAATCAATAAAGCCGACAAAGTCGTACAATAAAATCTATAAAATTATTTTTTTTAGGGTACCTCCCCTACACGTAAAGTGGGGGTGAAGTTTTTATTTTCGCTTCAACCCTTGAGTGTGGGGTATCGTTGGAAAGGTCTTTCAAAACTAATAGGGGTTTTCAAGAAACATTTTTTGATAAAGTGAATATATTCGGAGATAATCGCTCCGAAAGAAAAAATAAATGTGTCCCCCCCTCTAACTTTGGAACCATAGGTCCAAAAAATATGAAAAAAATCGTGGAAGTACATAGAGCTTAAGAAAGACATTAAATAAAAACTATAGCGGACATGATCAGTTTAACTGTTTTTGAGTTATCGCAAAAAGTTTTCCCTTGATAGTAAAAAGACTTACTTTACAATTTACTATACTTTAAGCTCCAGTTTAGCTTATTGTGATGGAAGAGTAACTACGGAACCCTACACTGAGCGTGGCCCCACATGCTCTTGGCCGGTTTTTGTAAATAATGTCAATCGATCTTGATTTTCCTGAGGATCAAATGTCTATATAGGACTCATGGCATTTAACCAACACAAAGGTCAGAAATAAGAGTTAAAGTCTGACGTTCGCACTCGACGATTAAAACGCCACTAACAAAATAATATTGTAATGTGCCAATTGTTGTCTATGGGTAGATAGATTAGCGCTCAATTAATTTGGCAATCCTGCATAGGCACTCAGAATCAGAACATTTATTTGCTTTCACGTATAAATACATGCAAATACAATTATAAAATATACTCTAAAGTACTTACATGCTAAAACTGATTATTCTAAGGTTAGGTTAGGTTGCATAACTCCCATACATACGGGAGTTATGCATTTTAAAATTAAGGGGTACGTACATGTACATGTCATTCAATAGGACTAAGTAAAAATAATAATAAATCAGGATAATGTCAGGAGTAATTAGTAAAGTGAATTCGCGAAATATTCATTAATTGTGTAATACGGCCTATTAATAAAGCAGTATTTTACTTTTTTGTCAAATAATCTAAAATCTTTACAATCCTTATTGTCTATCTCACTCTTTCCTCGTATTTTATTTCAAAAATTAAACTTTTAATTTCCTATCAAAAAGTTTTTAAATAATGATCATTGACCTGATTTTCATAAAAAAGCTGTGTTCAAAGAAACGGTCAGGGAGGGAAGACCGAGCCACGTTGCCCGCACTTCTAACGGGCTCACAAAATTTTCCGCTCAATAACTTTGCTCCTCGATTTAATTATATAATTATTACCTCGCCGTTACGAGTACAATATACACGTTTGCCTCTAAAAGTAGATTAATTATTAACGAGACTTGTTAACGAACGGGAAATAATAATAAAAATACCGATTAAGGCTGCCCTAGTAGATTAATTTACATAGTTAAGTGACTCTATTTTTTACGACATTATTAAAATAACGTACGAGTAATACTTACAATTATCAAACTAAGATATTACAACAAACAACTTCGTTCTGTAAAATTATAAGATTTAAGTATCTACTTAGTAACGTCAGTCAGTCTCAGGGTGTTTTATGGAAACTGTTAAACTCAGCATATGGCTAAGAAGTACATTAAAGGCCCCGTAGGTTCGTGTTCTTCTCTCACGCACGGAGGGCGCTTTGTTCGTAGTCGCTTTCCTCTACAAAGCGGGAAAACGCTAGAATCGGCTACGCGTGTAGCACTACGAAGACGTTGACAGTGAATTCGTTAACAAAAGAAAGTAGTCGATGAGTTCCTTCAAAAATAAAATTGGACATTTTTAGAAGCACTTTTCATATTTTTAGCATTTTATATACACCAATGTTCATGATTTTTTTCTATCGAACAAAAGTCAAAAAAACAGGATTCGAATCCATGAAGTCAATCCTCAAGTTTACTAATTAAACTACGCTCTCTGAACCCACGACACCTGAAAGAAACTAAATGACAGTTAATTATCGTAAATTCAGTTTTTTTTTTCATACAAAATTATTATATGTTCCAACTTCCGCTAATGTAAAACAGGCATTATACGTAATGGCCTGTTCATATATTGATTAGTGATAAGTGCGATATACATTCAAAAGTATGAACTCGCACTTAACACTTTCTAACTAAACTAAACAATCGAAATCTATGTCTATGTCATTTGAACATTTTTAGGGTTCCGTTCCAAAAGGTACAAAAAGGAAACCTTATGGTGCAATTCTGTCCGTCCGTCCGTCTGTCTGTTACAGCACTAAATATCTCGATAACCACTTAAGCAATCGATTTGAAATTTGGAATAGTTACGAACAACGCTAACCCAGACGCATTCTTTTTTATATCAGCTTTGGAAAATGCCCAATATGAAGGGGGGGGGGGGGGGGGGGGTGATTTCAAAGTCTCGTAAGTCAAATGGAGTCTTAAAAATGATTTAGGGACGAAAATGTGAAATATATAGGTCCATTTTTGGGAAAAATTATGATTCATCATCTTCAACACGGAATTAATTAAAATAATATTTTCGTAAAAAAAACTTAATTAACGCACGGGAATGCACTCTTAAAATTAACGGAGTCGAAAAAAGTTCAAAAAATGGTTATTCTAGCTCGATATGAATTGGGGACTTACATCAACACACAGTCGGAATCTAAGGATTTAGTTACTTACTGAATATGTTTTTTTTTTACTCGTCGACTTTAAGCTGTTAATTAAGACTTCATCTCTATAAGTATATAACCTACCTACCTAAAAACCTGTCCAATGAATAAGGGTGACTCTGTCACAGGGCACATGTCCAAAGTATTTAAAGGACTCAATGATACGAGACAAGTTTTTTGATCAACCGCCTCTCAACTCTACTGAGGATTTAAAGGAAAAAATGTCCGCTCCGCAATATGTGAGTGAGCATTTAACGACGTCAGCATAAAGATAATAGGAAAAAGTTAAATTATGTCGATGCGGCGTCTCAGGATAGCTCCCGACCGCGACCGAGCAGTTACCCCGCCGCCGGTTATAAAAGTTGAATTTATGACTCGAATTATTCCACTCTCTTTCCTAATTTCGCTACTTTTCCATTCTATGTCCAGGTGCATGGCATGAAGTTAAGTTTAAAATTGACTTGCAGGGGTATGTTGAAGACATTCCTGGTAAGTTTTATTTTATTGTCTCAACCCTAATTCGTTGAGGGGGGCGTAATAGTCTTGGATTACTCGTAATATTACATCTCGTTAAAAACACATCATATTTAACTGCAAGAGCCCTAGTACGGTGTATTTTTTTCAATAATTATTACTCGTTCCATTGATAAGGGAAAGCTCGCGTAAGAGAAAGTCGAAACAGTATTCTGAAGGTGATTGCGGACAGATTTAGCTGCCCCATAATGTGGCATTGGATGGAGCAGGTCAGATCTACTTTGACCTATGTCAAGTAGGTCTGATTGGCATAACATAGCCTTTGTAAATAATATAGGTTTTAAGTTAATTTTACTAACCATATATGGACTTCTGGGTCTGAAGTAAATATATATTTAATTTTAATTTACTTATTTGATTACTAGCTCCGCTTACTTAAGTAAATAAAAAAATAGTTTCCCTATGAAATCACTTTTTATTTAAATTCAAACCGCGAGTCACAATCTCGACAAATTTTATGTAAACAGAAGTTTCTGTACAATATATTTATTACAAAATTTCAGTGCAATTTTATGTAAACAGAAATTTCTGTACAATATATTTATTACAAAATTTCTGTAAAATTTTATGAAAACAAACATTTCTGTACAATGTATTTATTACAAAATTTCTGTAAAATTTTATGAAAACAGAAATTTCTGTACTTCATAGATTATTGAAGGCTTTTTAAAAAATAAAGCGTTTAAGATTTAATGAGGGTATCGGGACAACGAATCTGCCAAGCTGTTTTTACACTCACCAAGACAAATAAAAAACGCAAGAGTTGAGGCCTCATTTGCGCCCAGAAAAGCAAAAAGAATTAACAACGAGAAATATACAAAGAGAGGGTAAAACATTATGTATCTCGTAAGATACATCATGCAACGGCCAAGACATGGTCAAAGGGACCTAACTATGTAGGCTGAGGCAGTATTACATATACATACGTATGTTAAAATTTTACAGACTTAAAATAAGTAACGGTAGGGCGTTACCATACAGCTTGTCCGTGCGGTCAGCATATGGCGAATTGACGACCACACAAGCACTCCTCTTTTAACGGTCACTTCATATTTGTAAGTACTGAATTTATTTTTACAAACAAATAAGAACAGATATAGGTAGTATAATGGATTCGCTAAGTTATAGTCAGATTAGCTTCATAATAGATAGTATCATAACATTACGATAATCGTTGTACCAAATCTGTGATTACTGAAACGGCATCAAATTGCCACACCACCAGCTCAGTCAGACAACTGCCGAACAGCTAAACACGTCGACCATAAGGTTTGCGGTTGAAACATTGACTCAAAACCAGGCCGGGCATTCCCATTAGTTATGCTAGCACAGGCGAATCGAGATTTTGGGCGGATTTTGACAATCCCTATCGCTTCGACAACGAAACGCTTTGTTTCTCTCTATCACTCTTCCATATTCGTGGGACAGTGACAGTTACGTTTCGATCGCCACGGAACGTAAGCGATTTGCACGTTGGCTACGCGGCCTGTCCTAAATTCAAAAAAGAACTAACGAATCATCGGACCTACTTATTTCGAGCACCTACCTGCCGAGATAAGAAACGAGCAATGCGACGAAATATTCAGGCATAAATTGAGAAACCTTTCGTTGGAAAACCCTCTGTACTCAGTAAATGAGTTCATGGAAGTGACATTTTGATTCAGAAATATAAATAATATAAATTTATTTCATTCAATATAAAATGATACAATAATACAAGGGGTTGAGACCTTCTAGTAGGTATATAGTACCTATGTCAGAAAATCTCGCTCTTCCAAATGGTAACTAATTAGAACATTTTAATATGATTTGAGTATAACTATGTTACATTGAGTATCTTAAGAACTAAAACTAAAGAACTAAGTAACAAAATCGCAAGCTAAGAGTGTGTGTGTGTGTGTGTGTGTTTTGTGTGTGTGTGTGTGTGTGTGTGTGTGTGTGTGTGTGTGTGTGTGTGTGTGTGTGTGTGTGTGTGTGTGTGTGTGTGTGTGTGTGTGTGTATGTTGTGAGTGTGTGTGTTCATGTTAGCAATTGGGTTATTAAATTACAATATTAAATTGTTAGGTAAATAGAGTTTTATCCTTAATTTACATGAAATAAGATCCAAAATTTTATTATTATTTTTGAATCAAATTTTCAGTCTTACTGTAGTCTAATGTATATAACCAATCACAAAGTAATTGTTAATACTCGTATAAATTTTTCGAATAAATATTTAGTTCACTATTTATCTTATTATATAAGACCGCAGATTGTACATCATATTGTCTCCTAGCATAAGCTGAATTACTACTGGGTACTGAGACAGCTCTATGTTTTCGTCTTCCACTTAGTAGTAGCTTGGGGTCGAATTTAATTGTCCTGTGAAATCGTACGATTGCCGAGATGATGTACAGTTTTCGTATGCTGAGCAGTTTGCATTCAGCGTAAAGGTCTGTGGTTGGGTACCTATACTGTTTAAAAAACATTGTTTTCAAGAGACACCTCTGTCCTCTCTCAACTTCCAGAAATTGTTTTATTCTTATTGTTTCTTATTGTCATTGATTTGTTTATCATACAGACGATCCTTATTGAGATATACTATTTCGTTGATTTTTTATATTGTTGTGTGTTGACGATTCTTATTGGGAGATATTATGTGTTTTATTTTATACCTACTCTATGCAAATATGACAATATATCGGACTGTTCCTGTTGGAGATTAATTGACTTTCTATTTATTGGTTTTATTTTTATCGCTCTTGTATTGTCGAAAGTTTTGACATTGTAAATTGATATTTTGGATTTTCTAATTATTTACCTACTTACTCTTATTCTAATTGTATTAACAATCCTGATTGGAGCTATAATTTTATTTTATTTGTATTGTTATTATTCTCATTTTTGTTTTATTTTGACATCAATGCAAATTTATTATTTAATTATATTTCATGAAAAAAATAATCTAATCTAATCTAATGTGACCTCGAGATCCTGAGCAACTATGCGTAAATTGAACAAAAAATATTTATATTGTTTGAGTGATCTAACCATCAGCGCTCGGCAAGCAAATGGAATGATGAATCAGTCCGGATTATGCCATCAGAAATGCTCACTTTGGTTTCTGATTTATCCATTGCATACATCGACGTTTCAAACATTTCGTCTTTTTTAGGGACGACTCAAATGTTTGTGTTTAAAATACAGCCAAAAAGCAGTGAATATTCTTTAAATTAGAAGAACTTACATCGGTATTTTGAAAAGCTTCTGACCATCTAGTGTTTACATACCGAGATGAAAAGAGCCAAGGAAAAAATGTTTACGGCCCACACATTAAACAATGTACAGGATTAGATGGGAGCGACCACACACTCGCTAAGGCCTTAAATTTAAACCCGTGTTTCTTAATATGTGCCAGGTCACGACGGACAGTGACGAAGTGTGGGTTGGCCGGATTACGCTATCAGGGCATTAGGCCTCCACGGTAAAAAATAGATACAGTAACAAAACTTCTCAACTAGTATTAAAAGCCATTCATTCAGCCTGGAGTATCAAAAAGTACTACTGAGGATTTAGAAGTAAGATATCAGCAAAAGACTACCATAAAAATGAAATGCGCTTAGAGACATCAAACTTTCTTAATACCTACCCAAAGGTTTAAAATAAAATGCATAATAATCTATTTCACTTAGGTTAACACTCATTGGCGCGAGCAATGTTTACCTAAAATTTTTTAAAAGACTTTAAAAAAGGAGGCCTTTTCTGTATGTTTGTGACCTCAGAAATCCGTCATTTCTGAACCAATTTGATGTCTAAATTGGTTCCATTTTTGTAAAAAACTAGTTCTAATGATTGGTGGTTCTGATCTATGAGGAATCCTCAAAATTTATAAGCATACATATAGCAGTTTTTGTATTCTCATCAATAAAGCAAGCATTTGCATTATTTAAAAAGTGCTCTTTGATAAAGAAGAACTGCGGATGTAGACCAGAACGGAACTCTTCAACTACCCTTCCTTCACGTTTGATGATTTGTGTTCGTTATTAAGTTTGTTAAGCAACTAAGGTTTTTGAGGTACATTTTCGTCCTGATCTCGTCTGATCCTGAGTTTCATGAGAAATTGAGGGAACTCTTCAAATTTTGATGGACTCCGATCCAAACCTTGAAACTTATCTGAAACGCAACACTTTTTAGTGACACGACTATTTGGCCAGACATAAACAAGTCCTGCAGAATAAATAAAATAAAATATAAATCATTTATTGCAGATCAATGATCCACAGGATGTTAGTTTTGACTTAATAACTAAGTTAGTAGGTGCAGAAAATATACAAAAAAAATGTATACAAGAAGCCCCGTCCCATTTTGCCCTTCCGATCGCCACTTCGACCCCTTATTTAGTCATAGGGCAGTCAAGACTCTCTGACAATACTCTGAGGAGGCCGTTGCTGCTGTCACGCACTCGCCTGAGTAGTGAGTGATCCCACACGCTTGCGTCTGGTAGCGAAAAAGTCATCCGTTCGCACTTCTGCAAACATGTTAGACGCACTACAGTGCTTCGGCAGCCGCAATAACATCCTCAAAATATTGTTACATTGGACTCTCAGTGCATTGTATGCCCTCTGTGTAAATCCTACCCAGAGACTGCAAGTGAGTGTAGAACGTCTGACAGTATGCTTTGAAAATGTCAATTTGACTTGTTCATTACATCTTGCAAATTTGCGGGCAAGCATATTACCACGCATCACCATCGCCCTTCTCTCCCTCTCTAGATCTTTTCTATCTCTCTAGGTCTTCTGTAAGGATATGCCCCAGCTATTTGAACCTCTCAACTCTTCTCAAGGGCACCCCGCACAGCATGATCTCGCTCTTGCTAGTGTTGTATCTAAGACCATGCTCCTCAGCATACCTCTCACACAACGAAATGAGTTGCCGTAATGAGTCGCTCGACGGACCCAGCAATATATTTACATATAGAATGCTGTGTCACTCATAACAAAAACTAAATGAGTGAAAATCAAGGTGTGGCACATCGTTCGATAGGTCTTCAAAAACAACTTTAAATCTTTTTAAAGTTTTTTTGATTAAGTGATTACTTTAGAAAATATACGCTTTGATAATCAAAAAAAAAATCCCCTCCCTCTAACTTTTGAACCGGATGTACAAAACGCCCGATACGCACTTAGCCATTTTTTAAATTATACTTTAAAGTTTATTCGAAGAAGCAATGTATTGCGAAATTTGGTGTTTTGTAGCCAGTTAGACTCATAATAGCGTACATAAAATAATATTTAATTTGCTTGAAACAGAGAAAATCTAAACGTTTCATCATTTTTAAAATATTCCACAAAAGATCCAAAGTTAATTTATCGTCAGAAAGGACAATATGTTTGAAAGAAAGATAGAGGAAGTGGGGGGGGAGTTCAATTATTTATTCGGGTTATATAGGCAACACCCGCGGCCATATGCTACAAAAAAAAAATTAAGAGCCCAGAATCAGACCAAGATAACTCTGTGTGTCATTCTTTTGACACTCCCTCACTTTGCTCTATTCAAGCCGGTGGAAAGTAAGCTAACTTTGACGGACTCTACAATGTTTATAAAGGTTTAAGACTTTTCTTTAATACCCGTGTATTGCCGAGGATAACAACGAATAAACATGTAAACAGTTATTTGATTGAAACCCTGTGAAACACAATAAAATCAAATTTGGCTATACAGTTCGAAACAATCGTCATCGTAAATAAATTAATTTGAGAGGTTGACTGACTGTTTTTTTAATATCTAATATAACTGAAATCGCCCTTGTAACTTTATTAAGATAAATAAAGGGACTTTCTTATTCAGTCCCACGGAAAACACGGTCTACTTGGTGTTAAATTGAAAATGATATGGACTTTTGCTATTTTTAACGGAACAAAATAATAAGATCTACCGAGGGTCAGTTACCCTATTAGAAATCAGTCACACAGTACGAGTATAGCACTGACTTCAGCGTCACAACATTACTCGCCTTACAGTATTGATGTGTTAAATCCTTTAGCCTTACTTCTTTCTTCTTCTTCTTTCATTCTTTTCAAATGGTTGATTCGTCTTACAAGTTGTTCGATAGCTCGGCCAACTATACTGACATTGTTGTGGCACTTTTTCTTTTGTTAAGTACTTGTTTATGGAACTTATTAGATTTCTTTACTGAAGGATAAAGACGGAAAACAAATAATTAACTGGTCTCAAATAGCAAGGTCCCAACAGTACAGTTACGGACTTTATTTGTTGATCCATTTAGAGTTCAAGCTAATATGGTTGTCAATACTAACGGTATGAAATTTCCAATGTAAAGTAAGCCCTTAATGAAATTATTACAAAATAAAATGAATTTATGTTCGAATATTGATTAAATGACTTCGTAATATTTTCATATAATTTCCCACTTATAATCAAATTTTACTTACATGTAAGTAATTAATTCGCGACCCGAGGACCGAGAGAGAGTTATTTGTTAATATTGTCTTATTCCGCGGCTCCGAAACTCTTAATTGCTCACGATGGTGGTCCGCAAACATTCGTCTCGTTACAATACATAGGCTTTATTATTTACTTGTACTTGGGACACAGTTTACAAAATTACCGTCAAACATTCATTCCACGAAATTATATTGTTAAACTTTCACGACAGCATGTAATGATTTTATTTTTAAATGATACAGGAGGATGTTTAAAAAAAGATACATGTTGCTTTTTCGTCCATATTTTAATTTATTTACTTGTATAAGAATAGATAAAATAGTTATTTACACGTACGCCCATTTTTTTTTTTTTACCGTGGATTAAATTAAATAAAATGAAAGAATTAAAACTTAATAAAGGCCTTCATTATATGCCAGAATGTTAAAATTAACCCAGAAAAATAATATATACGAGTATACAGGTTCGCGTTCAATACTGATTAATATAACAAATGCCAATGAGAGAGGACCATAAGAGCTGCCAATTTGACCCCAATTATTTAAGATCAGCGACAATTAATGGTTTCAATCGATAGACAGACCCAAACAAATGGACGTAAAAAGACATAGGTGGCTGTATAAAACGTTACGTAAATACACATAATATTATGCAAGCTTACATTTTACAGAATTAAAATAGCCTCTCCGTCTTCGTTACACACAGTTCGTCCGTGCGGTCAAGTACAAAGCGAATTGGCAACCTTACCTTACAAGCAATAGGTACTTAACTAGGTAGCAAAACTAATTTATTAAGTTTGTAATCAGCTTTACTCTTTCTTTTTCTTCCACATTCAAAATTTGCAAAACTGAATCAGTGTCAAAGGAAATATGCCTAATACCATTGGCCTACTGTCACTTCTACCACTGCAACCACGCGTTGCCTCTCTTAGCAAATATTTACCTCTTAACGAGAAACCTGACTTCACCCGCGGCTGCTGTAATAAACTTTTCTATTGTGAGCCGCGGTGTATTTACCTTGCAGGGTAATCGCTGCACTGTCTACTGAATTACGTTGGTTCTAATTAATATTTGTCGTAAAACCGCAATCGACTTTGTAATATCAAGGGCGACTTTTAATTGAGATATGGTTGAAGTGTTTACAGAATTACTGGTTTGGTTTAGTTGCTTTAAATTGTCTGTTTGATACTGTTTAAAAAAAATCTGGAAATTAAAAAAAAAAACAAGTTCTGTCACAATCCGACAAGTGCCGAAGTGACGGGTGACATTCGCATTTATAAGTGAGATAAACGAAAGAAAACTTGAAATAAACCTAATGCTATATCTTTTCACGTTCAGTTACAAGAAATAAGCCAATAAACGTTTGCAATCTGGCGTCACATTCACTTAGCACGACCCCATTTTCTTTTTAATCTGCAGTCTTGAGCCAGACCCGTGCTCGGTCTAAATCTGCTCCAGCTCAAAGTGTCAGAAAGCTTTGATCACAAACTGTTAGCACTAACACTAGCATGCAACAAAAATTAAAAAATGTTATTTAGATCTGTTTGAGGAGTTTTACAGTTCTCTACAAAAAAACAGCTCAGTTACGTTTACCAGTCTAATGTGGTTGGTGTAACCGTGTAGTCAGCAGCCGAAAGTATCTAAGCGGGTGAGGTGTTCAAAATTGGCTGCTCAAAGAGCATACTCTTATTCACTGAATAATAAATAGACATTTGTTTTAAAAGGGGGCAAAATTTTTGTTTAACCGCACGTGCTAATTTTGATACCCAAGCAAGCGAAAGATTCCAAAGTTGAACCACGAGCGTAGCGAGTGGTTCGAGAAGTGGAATCTTGAGCGTTGCAAGGATTTCAAAGTGCGAGGGTTAAACAAACTTTGCCTCCGAGTTAAACACAAAAATTTTCACCACACCAACGCGAGGAAAATACTCACTATGGAATACCAAAATATCAAATCAAATCAAATCCAAATGAACGCAATAAAAACTTTATCATTTAAAAGTCAATTTTACCACCTAACATAAGGAAACAACTACTTTGCCCCACATGTGGATAAAATGCAACTTTCTCATTAGTTTTTTAACAATCAAGAGGGTCTTTACAAGTTGGTGTGGTGAAAATTGTATATAGGTCATCTTGGGCACTTGAGTCGCTTAGCAACTTCTGCTTCTGTTCTTAACCCTTTCTGTACGGGTGACAACCAGAGTTGCCAATTAAGCATCATCACTGTAGTACGGGTGTCAACTATAGTTGATCGAAACAAGGACGAAGTTTGAATTTTTTTTTCAACTAACTTAGACCTTATATGTTGGTAATAACGATGATATTTAGTAGTAGCATTAGTATAGATTCAAAGAAAAAAATGGCAAAACATTGTGGTAGATGGCGTTAAAACAAATATTTATTTAAAAATCCCGCATTTTTTTTGACAACTGGGGTTGACACCCGTACTCCACGAGTGCAGAAAAAGTAACTCAATATGGCGGCAAATAGTGTTGTTTTATATTTCATCGAGTTTTAGTAGTTAGGCTAGTTGCAAGTGTTATAGTTGTAAATTTCGTGATTTATAGAATAATTATAAAAAAAAAGTTATAAAATTGGATTATATTACAGTGTATGGTAATAAACAATAATAATATGTTCTTAAGATTAAAATAGTAATGATCTCTGCTACACTTTTTTATTTTTACCCTTGAGCAGTACAGATAAATATCGACAACTGTATCGATAGGTGCACATCACTATTTTATTCAAATGGCAGTCGTGTTTTTATGTTGCGTTAAAACGGTTGATATTTTTTGCATTTTGTTAATAATTATTATCATTTCAAGGCCTTGTTCTATTCAAAATATCATAAACTATTATTTACAAAACTAACAATAGTTAAAATCGCTTGTAGTAACTTACATTTATACTTTTTTTAGTGAGAGATATTACGCGTGAAATATAAAGTACTAGTGATTATAAGTGCAATAAGTGAGTAGTTATCAAAAGTGCATAATGTTTTTAATGTGTGTACAAAATTTCAACAGCACAGCTGTTATATTTCAGAAAATACACGTAAGTGAAAATATGTCTAACCGCCGACTCTCGCAAAGACATGCCCGTATTGAGGCGGGGCTAGGCGTTCCAAGTCCCCGTACAGAAAGGGTTAAGTAAAGATACTACTGAATTAAAGATGTATTAGGCACTCAATTCAATATACGCTTTTTATTGTTTACATTTTTTTTAAGTTAAATTACAAGTTGCAAGTCATCGCTTAAATTTAAATGTTGTAGCAAAATCTATTTCACTTCTTTGACCTTTGGCTACTGGCGTTGTGCTAGCCCTGTAGCGTAGTTCAAAAGCTTGAACCGGGCGATAACGAGTGCATATTCATGTCATTAAGCTGGAATTCAAAGACTGTTTACGTGTAAAGACTTTGAAACTTAGTAGTCTCCATTTTCCTCTTTGGATACTAACATTATAAAAAATCATTTCACACAATTTGATGTAAAGTATCCACATCTATGCCACTTAGTTTGATTATGTTTTACAGTCAGACCAAGACAAGTCGGCAACGATTTTGATAGCACACGCAGTGCCAGTGTTATTTTTAAAAGTCAAACTTCTAACCATAATTATTATCAGATTTAGAAGCATTAAAACGAAGCCGCATAGCTGTGGTTAAATAATTGAATTGTATACTAGTTATTTGTACAACAAGCGAGCAAAGTCTGATATTTCTTCGAGTGCTTATTTTGAGTCCCGTGCTAGCGAAAGATTCTATAAAAGATTCACGAGCGTAGCGCGTGAATCTAATTTAGAATCTTAGACGTAGTAAGGGACTCAAAAGCGCACAAGATGTAAATAACTTTGATCTCGTGTTGGACACAATACTTTTCACATCAGCAGTGAGAAGATATTTGGAAGGTAAAAATACAACCTAAAAAAATTTAATCCTTCGTCATCACTATTTCACTCATGTATTCTAACTTCTTCTTCTTCTCCTAAGCTTTTTCCCATCATCTGGGGTCAGCTCTTCTTGTCAGTCTTTTCCATATTTCTCTATCCTGCGCTGTTGCTGCGTCCGATCTCTCTGGGCCGTCGTCAGCCAGGTGGCGGGGGGTCTTCCGTGACGACGCGTCGTGGTGGGTAGGCTTAACGCTACGTTTACCATGTGGTCTGTAGGGCGGCATAGTATATGACCATACCAGCGCAAACGACGTTCCTTGACCTTGTCAATGATGGGAGCGACTTTGCAACTGCCTCGGATGTGTATGTTTCGAACTTTGTCTAGAAGTGTTACGCCCGCTGACCAGCGTAGCATGCGCATTTCTGTCGCGTGGAGTTTTGACAGATGTTGCTGTGTAGATGCCCAGCACTCTGTACCGTAAAGTATAGCTGGTCTTATCGCTGTTTTGTGCAGTTTACCTTTTAGCTGGATGGGCATCCTTTTATCGCACATCACGCCTGTGAGCTGCTTCCACTTCATCCATCCTCTGATTGTTCTGCGAGTTACATCTTTCTCGATCTTACCGTCACTACTGATGATAGACCCTAAATATTTAAAATGTTCAACCGTTGGTATTGGTGTGCCTTCTATGTAGAATTGTTGGTTTGTATCCGTGTGACCATCGAATATACACGACATCTGCTCCGTTTGTCCATCCTGTATTCTAACAATTAAGTTAAATTACTGCAATAAAATATAACGAAAGAAATTACAATAAAATAATACAGAAATAACGAACATCAATTGACAGTTCAATCGACAACTTATTTTGTATAAAAAAACCTTGTAAGATACGGTCCGAATTGCGGATACCACTATTTGTCAACTATAAGTAGTAGAGCGATCTCTACTACGTAAGTAGAATTATTTATTTTGCGTAAAAATCTTTGTATTTATTAAGTTCATTATTTAGATTGTACAATACAATACTTAAAATATAGTGTTTTTATCAAATATTAAACTTTATTTCATTAGCTAATTATTACGAATGATACTCGTAGGGTGATTTGGAACGATGCGGTCTAACGTATTTCAGGGGTCTATTATAAACCGTCAAAATACCGTTGAATTACGTTTGAAAGTTTTTTGTCTCTCTCTCTCTCTCTCTTTTGCTAATGACGTGAAAGGGACAGAGAGAATAGAATCCAAATATTTCGAACTTGTATTAGGCCCCGCACGTAGCAATGACATTCGAATATAAAGGTCACTTGAATGTCATTTTGTCTCACTCAGTGAGCAAAATTGTATTTTGCTCACTGTTTTTATGCAGCAAATTACCGTTGTTCGAGCTGGTGAGATGAAAAAAATATCTTCCGTTATGTCAATATCCAGAGAGGAACATGAGGACTACATTTGTGAGGCGACGGTCGTCCACTTGCTCTATCCTCCTTAATCGTGAGCGGTCCCTCGCGCTGGTTGTTGAACATTACAAGACAAAAGGTACTTAATCCATCACAGAGTGTTTCGTTCTCAGAATGTTATTTGTAAAGTAGCGGTATAATACATGGTTCGTTTATTATACACGCTCGGAGTTAGTAGACAAAATTTAATAAACCGCGTTTTGGAGTAAAGTTTAAGCGAGAGTAAAGTTAGCGAGTGTTGAACGGTATTTTATGGAAGAAATATTATCAAATCAGTTTCAAAGGCTTACTAAATTAATATAATAAGTAGAGGTAACTTCGAATTGAATTAGTGTGAAAAATTCTTCGAAATAAAGTGGGACCTTTGTATAAAACCCGGTAAAACAAGAAGTGTCTTATCTCTCTTATCGGAGTTCCAAGTCATATTGGAGATTCACCAGTTACGACGTTATTCTAAGCTTAATAACATCGTTTGAAGACGTTTCTGCTTCTTAAAAATAATACAATTAATTCTCAAAATAAGTTCAATTTTGAGAATTAATTGTATTATTTTTAAGAAGCAGAAACGTCTTCAAACGATGTTATTAAGCTTAGAATAACGTCGTAACTGGTGAATCTCCAATATGACTTGGAACTCCGATAACCGTTTAAGAATTGTCTCTTACTGTAGATGTTGCTAGGGTCCCCTAGACCTATATGGTGGAAAGATTCGCTGGATATAGATGAGGTCTCGGTGGCTCAGTTGGCAGAGCGCTGGAGTATCGATCCAGATGCTATGAGTTCAAGTCTCACCCAAGGCAGTAATTTTTCCTCTTATAAATTTATTATGTACTTACTAAAATTCCTAGGTTGCTTATTAAATTAGGTACTTGTGAATACAATAACGCGATAGTTAAGCACTAAGCAAGTTATATAATGAAATGGTGGCAATTTAAGTTCACAGTTATTGATAGAGTAATACCAACCTACTCGGCAGCGATTTTGATAGCACAGACTGTTTAAGTTTTATTTTAAACGTCAACCTATGAAATTATGACATTTAAAATAACACTTGCACAATCTGTGCTATCAAAATCGCTGCCGAGTTAGCTTGATCTGACTTTAGCATATTGCCGTATCACTTAAAATATTCTTAATATTCAATGTAAATTGCAATGGAAACGTGTCATTTGTTAGTAAAGGGTCTAGCAGGCTAAGCGAACAAGAAGTGCCCCCAACGACGGATTTTGTCGATATTTCTGGTAGTGTACTGTTAGGTCCTAAGGACCCTCCATGCTTAACATTAGACCTCGATTCTCTTTTGTTTGCGAGTTATTCAGGATAACGTAAAATAATTAGGGTATCATTGAAAGTGTCATATTTTATAAACGATTCAAGTTACGTGAACCAAACAAAATTATATTTGATAACAATAAAAAAAACTACAAAATGCATATTTTTTACCAGCATCCTGTCCGTAAACTTCATTGCAAAAAATAAAAATATTATTTTCCTTCCAATTTTTTTTTTACTTTTCGCCGAGGTACACCTCCAAAAAAAATATGCATGAGTAGCCACTAATTCCCACTACATACACATATAAAAATATTTGCACAAATGTTCGTGCTTCATGTCAAAAAAAAACGATTCTCCAATAAGTAGTCACTGGCATTATATGTACAGATAGAAGTACATCAACGATGACGTGTCAGCTTTGATAACATCTGACTCATAATATTATCTGCATTTGTTTTTTGCATTTTGTAGTGGAAAATGGAAAACATTAAATGCAAGTCTTGTAAAAAAACATTAAAAATATCCGTGGGAAACAAAAATGCATAGAAACAGAGCAAGAGGCTGATTTATATAGCAAATGCAGTAATATGTTAATTTGCATAAATGATTTATTGTGTGGTAAGTGTCGACTTTAAGTGTATAAACATAAAGCAGTAGGTTGCAGACGAAGAGCCAGCATCGCCAATTGTTGTGCATGTACTCGCAGAAGTTGATGCTACTGCTTTATGTTTATACACTAAAAGCCGACACTTACCACACAATAAATCATTTATGCAAATTAACATATTAGTGCATTTGCTATATAAATCAGCCTCTTGCTCTGTTTCTATGTATTTTTGTTTCCCACGGATATTTTTTTTACAAGACTTGCACTTAATGTTTTCCATTTTCCACTACAAAATGCAAAAAACAAATGCAGATAATATTATGTGTCAGATGTTATCAAAGCTGACACGTCATCGTTGATGTACTTCTATCTGTACATATAATGCCAGTGACTACTTATTGGAGAATCGTTTTTTTTTTGACATGAAGCACGAACATTTGTGCAAATATTTTTATATGTGTATGTAGTGGGAATTAGTGGCTACTCATGCATATTTTTTTTGGAGGTGTACCTCGGCGAAAAGTAAAATTCACGTAACTTGAATCGTTTATAAAATATGACACTTTCAATGATACCCTAATTATTTTACGTTATCCTGAATAACTCGCAAACAAAAGAGAATCGAGGTCTGATGTTAAGCATGGAGGGTCCTTAGGTCCTAACAGTACACTACCAGAAATATCGACAAAATCCGTCGTTGGGGGCACTTCTTGTTCGCTTAGCCTGCTAGACCCTTTCGAATTTCGAATCATAAATTAGAAAAAATTACTAGCGTTCAGGTTGTCGAGTAATTGGGATATTGCCCAACCTCGAAGGCTGAAATTGCCACCAGCATTTGGTTTTTCTCTGTAAGCTGTAGTTTTTGTAGAACAGATTATTTCTTAAATATTATTTTAGCGGTGAATGAATAGTATAAATTATTTCTAACAACATAAAAATACTCAAAATGTAAACAGTATTTTAGTACTGAACTGTTGACTAATACTATGTATCAATGTATAAAATAATCATAATTATATTTACATAACCTACCCATATTTTTTTAAATATATTACTACCAACACACAACCCTAAAGAACGGTTACATCAAATTGCAAAGGAAATGGAACAGAAGAGAAATAGATTTCCTAACTGCATGTCTCTTGGCAGGGGCCAGTGAGCGATGACCTTTAATGGCGGACGTTGACAAAGCAGCCCCAGCTCCCATGAAAACGTTCAAATACATCATCGTTGCTGACAGTACGGTTCCTACAACTATGAATTGCTATATTTTATTTCTGCTACGCTTGCCTAATACTTGATAAATGATTGGAGAAGAACGAAATCCGTAAAGATTAAATGAGGTTTGGGTCAGCTGGTTTTAATACAATACAAATCATTTATTGTTAGAAAGTGAGTACCTAATAGAAATGTGTTTATGTTACATAAAGTGCGTCACAATGCATTGCGTGTCATTGAATATAATTTATATGTCAAAATTAAAATGATTAATAATATAGGCGGGTGTCAAAAAAATATTTAAAATAAATATATGTCAATGTCACATGCTATAGAAATATTAAAACAAAACCTATTAAATACAACTAAAAGGAAAAAAATAGAAATACGTACCTATGTTTAAATTCTTTGGTTTAAAAATCCTAAATTTATGAGTATTTGCCTAACCACATCAAACGAAGCTTAAAAAAATATGTCCTGATAGTAACTTGTGAACAATACTCGTAAGCAAACTAACAAAATGAAATCAGTTTAAAAATCTGTAACAGCTGTACCAGATAAGGATGAATAAAATGTTTGTGGAAACAAAAGCAAAACAACCAGTAATTTCATAGCATTTGTCAATTTCACAAAAATCATAAAAAATTATGTCAAGCCGCTAAAAGCAAATTTAACATTTAATTAATACATGGTGTACGTTTGTTTTCGTTGCAAAAATCCTCGACTGCTGACTTCAATTTCATGCAGTTAATTTAGGTATAAAGAAATCAGAAATCATAGCATTTATTCGTGATAAACTATGACATACAAAAGTATAACAACATAACAAAAGTAAGAAACATAGAATAAATAACAAACATTGATAAGGATAACATTGATAAGACACAAATCATCGATGTAGCTCGGAAAGCGGCCAAGCTAAAATGGGATTGGGCTGGTCACGTCTGCCGAATGCCGAATGAGTTGTGGGGCAAAGTCACTACAGAGTGGGAGCCCGAAAACTCGAATCGGGGATCTGGCAGACCTCACCGGCGATGGCGGGATGAACTGGACTCCTTCTTGAAGGAGTGGCCAGACATAGCACTCGACAGAGATCAGTGGAGAGATTGGGGGGAGGCCTTTGCCCAGCAGTGGGACACGACAGGCTCCAAATAATAATAATAATAATGATAAGGATACCAGTACATTCTCGTTGAAAATTCTGATCTAAAAACCGACACCTGGTACCTATCGCAAAACACCATGATTTTAGACTAACAACCCAAACCGCCACGTAACTGGTGAGCGACGTGCGCTAAACGGTACGTTTATCGTTCAAAATTTTTAAAAATTCCGTATTTTTTAAAGCATAGACAAAGGCTAGTTGCGGATGTTATACGTTGAGCCATCGCTCAAAGCGGCGGCGTGTGTTTACTGACAATAGAAATTATTCCCCGCTAAGTATTGTGAGGATGCAAAAATACACGTCGAGCTGTGACGTTGAGTGATGCGTTCCCGCGCGTCTGGCATTGTCTGCCGGCTGAAAGAGATTGCACAATATGAAATACTTCAGTTTGAATCGCGAGTGCCTCATTGAATACGGGAAACGCGACTGAGCCACGCTATTCTCGAACTAAAATATTCATATATCGTTCCCGGCGTAAAGCTAACGCGTTTCAATCCGCATTTCCGCAATATAAAATATTGGTAGACACCGACGCACTGACAGCCAACGGAGGTAAGAAAAACCTAAAACCAATACGAGTAAGTGTGTACGCCAATGGACGGGAAGACATAGTAATGGTCCCATAAGAGTTCCATGTGCATATCATATCTTACAACGGAATCATTGCCAATCAAATAAATACGAAAACTTATCATCTACCCCTCGTCTACTCAGTTGTGGGCAAAATTGTCATGAAATTACATCAGTGTGATATCAAATGTATACGAAAGGGTACGTCACTTGTGACGTAATACTTTTTATATTTATTTATTTACTTTACTATTTATTGTATGAAAGCAACGTAACTGAGGCGATTGCTTCGTATTAGTATAAAACAGTACTTACAAACTTGTACCAAGTAAAAAAAAACGTTAAAAAAAAAAACAACCAACTAAGATTTTTTTTTTCTCGACCTAAGGACAATTTTCAGTTCTTATTCTCATTAATACCCACGCGTAAATACACTTACACACCTACGTGCCATGATGTAGTCTTAATTGGCCTTTGGTGTATTGTATACCATACATCAGTGTGAAAGGCGGCTGTAGTCCCGTGATCCGCTATTATGATAACGAATACGCCTGCAAACATTGAAATTAAAACGACACACCAGACTCTCTTTGACGCTGGTAAAACGAGACGATACTATTTACATATAGATGTTGGTAACGTAAAATGTGATTCGGAACGTGTAAAAAGCATACACTATACGGGTATAAGGCTTAGAACGGATTGCGATTAATTTCTTACGATTTCAGAACCTCAAAAATGGTAACGTACAGCATGCTCCATAAGCGCAGGCACTTGCAATACTGGACCCGCAAGAAATTAGACTAAAACCCCAAGAAATTAATCGCAGTGCATTCTATAAGTTATTTTTTCGTGCAAATATTGATAACCGAGCAGGCACAAAATTCTGAAATTAAACCACAGAAGTAGCGAGTTCTCTATGAGGTGGTTTACCAATAGCTCACGATCTTAGAATAAAAAAATTGAGATAATATATACGCATGTCATGTTAAAGTCCTTTAATCGTGGATGATGGAGGCATTCAATGCAAAACTATAACTTAATAACAGTAGTTATTTAGAAGAACTGTGTTGCGAGACTTGCGTGTTTTTACATGTGTATATTAATGTAAAAGTTTTACTACAAAAAAATGAGATGTAAAGTTAAATCAAGTCAGTCATTTTAGTCAGTACCAGTCCACAGAACTCGATTTTCACCGACTTGCCTATTTTAAAACTATATCAATATTAGCTATCTTTATTTTTTAATTCATACAATGACTTGGCAATCGCAGAAAACAAATAATAGCACACGTTACATTCCTAAAGCTGAAAAAACCAGTAAGCCCTCAGAAACCGACACCGACATCACCTTCTCCCGTTTTTTTCGTCAGGAGATTGGTTGACAAATGTCAATTCTATCTGCGATGCGATGGGTGGGCTAGGCGTGAGGCGCGCGAGGGACGTGAGCTTGCCGGCCTTTCTCGCGTCGGCGGCGGGAAGGCTCACCTTGTTACTCAAATTTTAACTGTAAAGGGGGGCGAGGTTTCCATTCCTTTTGTTGAGGATGCTATAGAGGCGTGGTTGGCTCTCAACCCTGATGCATCAGTGCCAAGATCGTGAGCGGGTGCTCAGGAGTTTAGTGGAGAATGCAGTGGGGGTACTGAGTCTGGGGCGTGGCTCCACGCGCTTCCCTCTCCGCACTGCTTGACAACGACTCGACGCGGATTGCAGTTGCTCTTCGCCTGGGCTGTGCTGTGTGTGAACCCCACGCATGCATCTGCGGTACTATGGTGGAGAGCAGCGGTCATCACGCGTTGAGTTGTTATCGATGTGCGGGGAGGTTCCCACGGCACCACGCGCTTAATGATATAGTGCGGAGGGCGCTGGTTTCTGCGAATGTCCCGTGCGTGCTGGAGCCTCCTGGCCTCAGTCGCTCTGATGGGTTGACTTTGGTTCCCTGGGATAGGGGAAAGTGCCTAGTTTAGGACGCGACGTGTGTCAGCACCTTCGCGGCGTCACCTATTGGCCGTACCATGAGAGCGACAGGGGCAGCGGCTGAGTTGGCTGCAGTGCTTAAGCGGGAGAAATACAAAGTTCTTGCGAACTATTTGTTTGTCCCTCTTGCAGTGGAAACCACTGGTTGTTGGTGTGCTGAGGCCAAGGCCTTTTTCTGGGAATCCCCACTTCCCAGAAAAACGGGCGAGAGGCAGACGGATGCGGGAGAGAGGTTTGGATCCTCGCTCTGGGACGTTCTTGATGCAAAGGTTATACATCGCCGTTCAACGTGGCAACGCGGCGAGCGTCATGGGTACCTTTGCGTCGGGAGGGTCGCGGGTGTAGTATAGCTGTCGGTATTTAGGTTAGAAGTAATTTAAGACCATGTTTTTTTATCTGTATATTTGTTTTGTGATTGTAATATGCTTTTTTATTTGACATTTTTAATTATTTAGTTTGTTTTTAAATTGGTATTGTATTTTAATGTAGCTTAGTTAAGGATAATTTATTTTGTAAAACAATGAATGAAATTTGATTCTATCTTAAAATGTTCTCGATGTCTTTCTTCTGTCTTAACAATGCAATTTATGACGCCTTGGCGGCATTGGTTACAAACGCTACTCAGCTGTTACCAATTACTAGATAACACCCTAGTTTGCTATTATTTGGCATGGTCAACGAATCATTAGTCTTAAATACTGTTCTTTGACATGCATATAACTGGTATTATCATTTAAACGGATTTTATTTAATGGGCAGAAGAAACCATGAGCAAAAAGATTGAAATCAACCAAAGAGTTATGTAGACTTGCTAGTTTCAATATAAAACTAAAATAAGTGTTAATAAAAATCGTATAAGCAAACGACTACTTCACTTTAAATAGACTTAAAATTCATAAATAGCATTCTTAAAACTACTACGAGTAGCCTAGTTTCTAGACATAAGGACGTCAGAGATGGCAAGGGTAAATCCACGGTGACTCACGTTACTTTGTAGTCACTATTCCTAACAATCTTGTCGTATATTTGAGATCAAGAGCTTTCTACCTCGAAAACTTGATAATAATATCACAGAGTACATTACTGCGAACGAATTGTCGAAGTACTTTTTCTCCAACAAATTATGGAAATTGGAGAAAAGTAGAAAATAACTCTGTGACTCACGTTACAAGAAATGGACACGGAGTTTTTCGCCTTTTGTGTTTATTGATTTCCCTTTGATTATTGAATGAATTTGTTTTAACAAAATAACAACACAATGACATAAATAATCAAGCTTCTTTAATAGTTAACCAAATGAAATCAAAGATACACACTTATTAAAATAAACTATAAAACCTCACGAACTCACGTTACAGCGATTTCGTGAATCACGTTACTTGCGACTACCTAGAATATTTTGATATTTTTTTATCATTTCTAGCAAACAAATAGCATATTTTTTACTTATTATTATTAGAATTAGATAAAATAAATTGTATAAAGGCTATAAATTATATTTTTTTATTCAGCTAGTGGGTTTATGTCATCTTGTTTTTCCATTTCGGTATAAATAAATAAATAAATAAATAATGTATAATTTGGGGTTAATAACCTGGTTTTTCTTTTACACCTTTGTCGAATGCTTGAGATATTTGTGCTTTTTCCAACTTACCACACTGCCAATACATTATATGACACTTTGATATGCCAGTGACGGCAAGCCTATGTTTTTTCTTATACTCTTCATACGTTCCTTCGTCTTTCAGCTTCTGTCTTCTTCTTTTTGCCCTTTCTGCCGCTGATAGAGGCATTGTAGCTCCAAAATACATTAAAATATTTAGTTACTCTCTTTACAGTAGCAATAACGCGATTCACTGTGACTCACGTTACAAGTATCTCAAGTCAAGTATTTCTTTAAAATAACACTTTTGCGGAGAAATAAACCGCGAGAATGACATCATCTAAGCCAAATCATATACACATAGTTCAATATAAGTTCATTTGTCCAAAGCTTCAGTACAGTAAATGAAAAATATTGTTTTTTGCGTTACTCACGTTACTCAACGACATGCAATTTTCATTCTCCTCTTACATAATTTTCTTTCAACTTATGATAATTGTAATCAAAGTACCGCGTGAATAATTTAATAGACAACAGATAAATAAAGGTTACTTACCTCTTCTTTGCGTAAAAATCAATTAAAGTCGTAATATTTATAATCACTTATTTTACGTTCGTAGTTGATTCCGCAAGCAGCACTTACAATGTCGGAAATTATGACAACCGTTGACTTATTATTGACTTAAGGTTATAAAATTTGTTCTGCTACCCTCATTTCTTTATTCTACATTCAGACACATTCTAAATTCAATAGTTTATTTTTTCGTTGTCATGTCCGAGTTACGCGGAAAGACCCGCAACGTTTATTAGCGTCATAAAATTGGAATATGCTCCACTAGAATATTCTCCAGCCGAAATGATAATAAGGTTTTCGTAGTTTTCACTATTTTCACGTTGTTTGGACGATTGTATGTTGTTGTTGAGTATAATTTGACTGTATCTATGTTTAGGAAAACTTGAGGAGGGATATTATTCTGTTTTTTTTTTATTATCTCTATATTTGTACAGATGTCCCTGTATTTTTATTTAATATTTTAAGTTAAATTTGAGCCACTTCATGGAGTTAGAGACGGCCTAGCATTAAACGTTTCATAAAGGATTAAAAATAAATATCATTAATTTTGATCATGTTTAAGAAATATTTTACTATTTCACCCATTTAAAATATGCGCCCATAAATACAACTACGTCTACAGAAAGCAATTTAAATTACCACGTTCCTTCAACTCTACATTTGAAGGCTTGCTGTGTAAATACCCACATGCTGTGACTGAGAATCAGCCGAGAATCCACTATCTGAACCAAGTATTGGGAGTGGAAATCGCGCCGAGGAGTTTATTACGTTCGCAATATCGCGAACGATTCGAATCCACAGTGCGGTACAAATTGATTTCTTTATAATTTGTCCGTACTGCAGTACAGACGTTTTTTATGTGAATTGAATGTAGGAGCTATACTCGTAGATGAAGGCAATGTCTGGATATTTTAGGCGTGTAAAATACTATTAATACCACTGTGACGTAAATAAAGATACTGTTTGTGAGACGTATATATTACTGAAAAAAGTGTTACTATATTATTATGTACTTAAAATTCTGTCTGTAGGTTTCTATTGCAGAAGATACTAGTTTAAACATTCACTTTAAAGCTAATGAATCCGTCATATACATAGCAATAATCTCATTATTTAACGTGAAAATACATTTTTTTTTTTATAAAACGTTCAATAAATCTCAATAAACGTCGATATTCATACGTCAAAATAGCTTGTAAATCTTTGCCTATCATACACCATAAATCTAGCCATCGAAACGGGACAATTGATGAGGTTGCAGTGGTTTTGACATTGCCATGGCGTCACTCACATAATTAACGTGTTCTCTACACAATCGACCAGCGTGTAAAGGCCTACGTTTCAACTGAAAACCTATTGGTCGGAAGTGCTAAACAATCAAACAATACATGCCACCAAATGGTTCTGAAGCGCAATATGTGCCTACACAATCGAGAGATAACATGTCAGTGCCCGAACATGACTCGCTAAGTGCCTATTGATAAATAAAGGGGGAGAAATACGGAATCCTTCAGGGTACAAGACACAGTATACTTCAAAGTCAAAAATTAAGTTCAAAGGTATTTATAGGTATAAGTTTAGGCAATTTTAACGATAAACAGTTAAGCATTCATTCTCCCAAAAGCTTTTTTTGCGTTACGATTTTTTATTTTATATCGAAAAAGTGGGATAGCCTTCAAGATGAAAGTTTTTTTTATTAAATTCATGACGAACTCTTACAATATATTATTTATAGAGCTAGATTTTTGTTTTTAATGGGATAATGGCCGACCGCTTCTCCATACAAAAGAACTTTTTCGTTTGACTTTTCTGTTTTAATAATTATAGAAGAATAAGGAGCTAAAAAGGTATTCCCTACAATTGTTTAAAAGCTCTCACTCTTATAATAATTAAAAAACCGACTAAAATCAAACGAAGGGGCATAGGTGTGGTTAATATAGTTATATCAAATTGCATAAATATAATATATATAAATTATATACATAAATAGATGTCTCATACGAAAGAAATATTTTATATATTTTTATATAGTAATAATATAATTTTACGACGAAAACATGAAAAACCTATTTGAATAGCTGAAACAAAATTACACAAAATTTGGGACTACCTGCCTTAGTAGTAATAGTAGAGCCCACACTCCTTTTTAATATTAATCACGAATTATATACACGACAACTAGGCTTCTTTAAAAAAAGATATCTGAATCCTTTTGTAACTTTGTTCTTGATGGAACCCACAATATTTGTACAAAAATGTATCACGAAAAATTTTGTCGACTTAGGATAACCAAGGTACAACTTTCAAATTTCACAGGGAGAATAAATTGGCCTTTACCCTTGAATTACCGACAAAAGTTTAGTTGAATATCACATCATCGACAATATTTAATTTTTTTATTACATCGAAAATTTATTTCTTAAAAAAAATTATACAAGTAATTTCAAATCAAGCATTTAATTGGTAGATGAGATATGTAGTAGCTGGATTATTTTCCAAAAAACGTTTTATAATTTATTACTTCATAATGTTTTAAATCATGTAAGACAGGGTTTTGCATAAAATCAGTCAGTTAATTTTTCAAAGAGATTGTAATTATAAACTAACTTAAATTTTTGGTAGAAATTGTTTCTGTGTGTGTTCGCAGTTCTAACATACATAACCTAACTAATTCTTTTTCAGCATTCAACTTCATAATAATTACTATTTAAATTGACCCTCGCGTATAATGTATCAATATGTATAAAAACGTTTCAATGTTTCACTAATTAAACCATTAAAAATGAAAACCAACTGAAAAGAAAATAGGCACGCACCCATCAGACACGAAAAAAATTATCGTCACAAATTGACATAGCTGTAGGGCCCTTTCATCGCTTGGCGAGTGTTTCCTTTTGTGCATGTGTGTAATTTTAATGAGTTTCGCAGCTGCGGACAGCACACAGGCGGGGGCAGGACAGCAATGTTAATGGGATTCTTAGTAGAATGTGCCTAGATTTAGCGAGTAACGTACACAAGTGTACCTATAAGCCCATGTATGGATGACTCTCCTCCTCCTTATCTAAGCACTTTTCCAGTTGCATTTGGCTACCTGATCCCAATAATTGGCACTGGAACTGACTGTCGAAAGTGACTACCATTTGACCGTCCGACCCAAAGAGGAAATGTGATTGGACATTTTTGTCGCGATATTTTCCTTCATGAAAGGACAAACTGAAAAAGTTCTTTAAGTATCTCAAAGTTCGAAATAAACATTATTTCTTAAGGAGTGCCTTGTTTTGGCGCTAGATGTTCTGTCTTCCACGAACCTTGAGATCGAAAGCGATTTTGTATCTTAAAATCACTTTGCTTATAGGTACAGCAAGACTTCTTTCATGAAAATTCTTCAATAACATTGAAAAAATTTAGCCATCAATATTAAAAATTAGTTAGCCACGTAACGTTACGTTTTGGTATAGGAACCTTAAACCTTTTCGTTATGGCATTGTCTTCGTTAAGTGTATTGCCTTAAAACGGGTGGTGTACTCGTATAGTGGCTCTCCCATAGCCCCGGGCTTAGACCGGGGAGGGCGCGATATTAGCGAAGCTTAGGAGCCGGAAGCCCGCCTGCACTCAAAGAACGCTTAGTGATGGAATGATGCCTACAAACACGTTATTTAGATCTTTCCACACTATTCAGACATCAATTTCCGCCAATAAAATAAAAATAAGTCCAAAGGTCACTTTACCCACACACATATAACATTGTGTTTAATACGCAAAAATGTGAGTTATTAAAACTTCTTTAAAAATAAAAGATGTTACTTTGTTATCCTTTTTAGGGTTCCGTACCCAAAGGGTAAAACGGGACCCTCTTACTAAGACTCCACTCTCCGTCCGTCCGTCCATCCGTCCGTCCGTCTCCCTCCAGGCTGTATCTCATGAACCGTGATAGCTAGACAGTTGAAATTTTCACAGATGATGTATTTCTGTGGCCGCTATAACAACAAATACTAAAAAGTACGGAACCCTCGGTGGGCGAGTCGGAATCTCGCACTTGTCCGGTTTTTTAGTTACTAAACAATGAAAGTTTGAACTTCATGGGTGAAAGTTTTCCTTATCTCCTAAACTTGTTAGGTTAGGTTATCAAGAAAGAGTATAGCAACAATACATACTTGACAGAATGAAACAGTCTTATGTTAATATAATGAATTGCCTATTTTTGTATTTATGCCATACGATGAAATAAATCGGCTATCATTGTCAACTACTTCAACTATAAACTAGTATCTAAATACACAGTATGACCAACAATAGCTTCATATTTAATTTAATGTATTTTAAACGCGTTTCCTCGACATTGTCCCAGCAGCACCTCCCTAGCACCGCTATTAATTTCGTCAGCCATAAGCGCGGCGGCTGTTATTAGCCGACCCTTTAATGCGTAATAATTTACTGCAGTGAGCATTAAACAAAACAGAATTAAAACTTTACTAATACACATAAAGGGAATGCGAGTGTTAAGGCTCCGCCATGCAGGGAGGGTTATTAAAATTTGGCTTAACTAATTGATATATATGGAAAGAGGGGTATTTCAGTTCTGCCGGTAACAATTACCATACTGCTGAAATAGTACATAGCCATATGTTGTGGTCTTGGTTTCGGGACGCACAAGAGTTTTCTGTAATTCAAATAAAATATTAAATAAAGGTGTGGCAGAATTTTTATCAGTATCATATAATAGACGGTTTATTATTTTTAATTATCAAAAATCTCGGCCGATCACAATTAACACTTAGGCAATGGTTGCCTCATCTTCTTACTCGCCAATAATGTGACGACTGAAAACTACCTATACTCAATAAAGCTCGATGGTTGCTATCTTGATTTATCTAAAACATGATGAGGGCGCGACACCAGCTCTCACATCAAAAACTTCCTATTTGTGACTATTATCTTCAATGGAGCGTCCGTTAATTTGCTGGAGTAGCACTTTAGTAGATGGCTTTATTTCCTTTTTCAAACAAGACTGTTTGCCTTAGCGAAATAATATGACTTTCCTTGATTGAGGGAAATTTGGTGTTATCAAACAATTTCCAAGATATGTTAATAAAAAGATCAGTGTAAATAATTTAATAATATTTTAATAGTTAATGATTGCTACATTAAAGGCTAGGCGTGGAAATAGTTAAACTACATTCTGAATATCTAATACAATAACTTAAAAGATAATATTCTTCAACGTATCCTCAAAAGACACACTATAGATAAGAAATATGTATCTTAAAGTCCAAGATCCTGCTACACGACGCATTCAATTCTGCGTCCATTCAACTGAATGCCAAAGTAGTCTGCTTTAAAATGCCGAGATAGGGAGTAAAAGAATATAAAGGCAAGTGAATTGGCTCAGTGGATGGAGGGGGCGGTCAATCGAAGCATTGAGACGAGTCATTACGGGCTCACACAGCCGGTATCACGCGGACGAGCGCCAAAGAAAACTTCTTAGCTTTGGCCTTGTGAGGTGTAATTTTAAACTATTTCGAAGTTCTGGAAAAGATTTGTTGGACTATTAAAATGAATGTTTCATAAGTCAATCGAGCAAAATAACAGATGATTTCTTTTTTCTTAGATGAAACAAATGGCCTCTTTTATATTTTCTTTAAATTAGTGGAGATACAGAAACTTCCATTTGCCATTCAGAACTCACAATGGAATGCTAATTATTCTAATTAGTGTTCAACAAAATGATTAAGATAAGTTAAGATTATTAAGATAAGAAGTAAAAGCAAAAATTATTTTTTTCTAGATCCACTGAAAGGTATTTTCTTATTATATTATATTATCTTATTTTATCTGTCGAATATTAAAATAATATTTAATTCTATTATAAAAGAAAACCAAGGCTGAAGCTTATAGCACACGGGCATTTTATGTAGATTTTCCAGAACAAAGCAAAGTTACAGTATGATAATAAAACAGTTTAGTCCATGGTAGATTTCACAAAGTCGTTAAAGCCAGGATAAGTCAAATACCTAGTTGAATCGGAACGATAGTAGTTTAAAGTTTTTGTGAAGCGGCACAAGATTCGACCACTGTATCGCTTCCGTACGCTCTAGTGACACTTTTAATGACTTCGGTATCCGTAGTTATGAGATAAAGTTTAGGGAACTCTTCCTGGAAGCCCTTTCTTCTTGTCATTTTAGTTTAAACACAAGACAATTTTGTGAAGTTCTTTGAGAAAACCTATTTTTAACATAGATAACAAATAACACTTTTAATTATTTGGATCCACCTCTATATATTAGTATTTAGTCATGCAGTCAATAAATCTGACGGTCCCTTATTTCAACTTATATATGTCCCACTGTTGGGCATAGAACCCCCTCTCGTGCACAAGAGGGATTAGGCTGCACTGCACACCCTAGCCCAAAGCAGGTTAGAGACTTCACATGCACTTTTATCAGAATTTTCAATTAAATTTTAGCACAGGTGATTATTTTTTCATTCAGGAACAGCTAAAATAGGTCATGTAAACAACTATGTTTAGTTTAAGTAACATAAACTAACAAATAAAATTTTATTTAACATAATCTAAGTATTTATAAACACGACATAATACATATAAAACTTAAAATCTAAATCTAAAAATAAATAAAACTAATCTTAAAATAAATAATTAAAAACTATCCCCCTGCGGCATGGTGCCGTAGATGCTGGCAGCATTTCCTCGTTGTATCGCAATACTTATTCTCTGTGCGAGGAAGCTGCCAGCTCTACGATCACCGGTAGCGTCTGCAATTTTTTTGGATAATTCCTTGAACAGTGTAGATGCATTCGGACCCCACGGGCCAAGGGTCTCGACGCCAAAAGGTACGAAATCGTATTCGGGGCCGAGACCCCTATATTTGATATTTTTTAATTTTTCGGCCGCCTCTGCCGCCGCGCCGGCTTTTGCAGTTGTGCCGTGGAGATGAGACGGGGCTAGGGTGTCTACACATGTGGCGTCCCACACCAGCACCCGTCCCATCTTCCACGGAATTAGTGACATTCCGTCCGGTCTCTTACCATCGTCTCTTACAATACCAGCTGGCTCAAGAAGAGCTGGCACGTTCACGCTGGCAAGAGACCGGCGGAGAATATCGTTAAGCGCGGCGTGTCTAGAGAAGCGGCCGGCGCTCCTTTGGCAGGAGAGCCCGTGGTGTCCGAGAGCGTCGACATCAGTGCCGCAGGGGCACCTATGTGGAGCACAGACCCGGACGCCGAGTCGCAGGCAGGTTGCAACGCGCAGAGTGTGCGGTTCCAAAAATGTGCCTGTGTGTACCGAAGGAAACGCGTGCAGCCAGGCGCCGGATTCCTTCGTACCCGCTGCTAAGAGTCTGGCGCGTGAGGAACCTATGCTGCGACTTAAGAGAGAGTCATAGATAATTTTACAATGGATGTCATCCCAGGTCCTTTGGGAATTTAGATTTTCGGGAAAATCCTTACCCGGGCAGGCGATGGACCAGGCGTTTTTAGCCTCGGTTAAGCCAGCAATCTCATAGTTTGGAGGACAGGCCTTTAGGATTTTTCCTACGAGAATTGCTGAGCTATGAACGGAAGATAAAAACGCCGGGGTAGAAACACTTGAAATTTTGCGGATCCCTAACCCACCGTGGCGAATGGGCAGGGATGCCTGGGTCCAAGACTCTTCGCTAAGCTGTAAGTTTAAAATTGATTCTAAATTAGTTTTGATAATGTCGCCCAGAGGTGTTAATAAATTTTGAAATTTGGAAAAAGAGCAGCAGCGAAGTACATACATTAATTTTGGTACAAAGAGGCAGAATTTAATAATTGATAAAGCAAAATGTGGACTAATTTCGAGAAGACGACTTTCGTAATTTTGAAATTTGGAAGTAGTGTCGGAAATGAAATTCGAATAGGATTCTTCAAAGATAGGGGACCCAAGGAGGCAAAGAGAGCTTTTGTCTATTATTTTAATATTTGGTGTATGAAAATTAAATTTTTGCCTTACATCCAGTTGATTTAAAGAGACATTATGGATAAAAAGTTCACATTTACTGTAGTTTAGGTCTAAGCCAATTGTTTCAAATTTTGATTTAATGGTCGAAAGATCGAATAGAACGGATTCGAGGTCGCCTCCCAGGGTTCCGTCGTCTAAATACCAAACATTAAATTTTGATTTTAAGTTTTGAATAATTGGATTAATGGCCAAACTGAATATTGCCGGCCCGAGAGGATCACCTTGCTGGCAGCCGACTTCTGAAGATATCATATTATCGCGGTGAATTAATTTGGTAGGGTCAGCATAGCAATGCAAAAGGTAGTTATAAATTTCGGGTATGTTGTTCTTTATTTCTGTCAGCAATAATAATAAACATAAATAAGAATATTAAAAAAACCCCTCCCCTCCTATGAACAGTCCTCCAGGTCTGTCCCCTGCGGAAGGGTGCTCATAAGGCTGGTTACGTTCCCTCGTTGAATGGCGATGCCTATTCTTTGGCCTAGGAATGAGCCAGCCCTTATTTAATTCAGAGATAGCTTGGTCCAACTCTAATTAATAAAGTTGACAACATAGTTTATAAATTACACAACATAATTTAAAAAGATATTGTTTAAAACAACAGCCGTAAGTAAATAAGGGTGACAACTGTTACAAAATTAGTATGTCTTAGCTAATTAGGTACTTTAGGTACACCCATCCGTAAAATTGCATGCCCAAAACGAATTAATTCATAATGTGTCCATGAAATTTTGCAGCAAGTAGGTACAGTAAATGAAACTTTAATTATAATTAAAACCAACAGGAGCACATTACCCCGACATTTAATCCGAAACGCGTGCCGCTAGCAAAAATCTCTAAAATCCAATCAAAACGCTTGGCTCTACAATGCCACCCCTTCATTGAATATGATGAAATAACAGACTGTAAACAAACATACACAGTCGAAACAATCTATACATTTCCATCATGGGTTTACAAATACGTGGTGTTATTGTATGAAATTGGCTGAGACCGGACACAGGAAGGGATTGTCGGAACAGACCAGACAGATTAATTTTGTCGTTGGTTTTGATTGGCGGACGTATAAAACCATGAATTTAAATGTAGCCAAATGAAAATTTTCACTTTTCATTTGTTGGCCTTGTTCTGACTGAGCATTAAAATATGTTTTTCACGTCAGCAGCTCGAACAAGGGTAATTTGCTGCTTAAAAACCGTGAGCAAAATCGCATTTTCCTCACTGAGTGAGACAAAATAACATTCAAGTGACATTTATATTCGAATGTCATTTCAACGTGCGGGGCCTAATAAAAGTTCGAAATATTTGGATTCTATTATCTTTGTCCCTTTCACGTCATTAGCAAAAAGAAAGAGACAAAATAAGTTCACACGTAATTCAACGGTATATTGACGGTTAATAATAGACCCCCGAAATAAGTCAGACCGCATTGTTCCAAAACACCCTACGAGTCTTCATTCGTAATAATTAATTAATGAAATAAAAGTTTAAAATTAAATAAAAACACCACATTTTACGTATTTTATTATACAATCAAAACAACGAACTTATAAAAATTTACGCAATTGTTACGCAAAGTAAATAATTTTACTTTTAACGATCACTTCTATAGTTGACAAAGTAGTATCCGCAATTCGGACCGTATCTTACAAAAATTTTTTTACAAAAAAACTGTCAATTGATGTTCGTTATTTCATTATTTTCGTATTATTTTATTGACACTTCTTTCGTTTTGTTTTATTGCGATAATTAAACTTAATTGTTAGAATACCTTCAGAAAACATGAGTGAAATAGTGATGAAGACGGATTAATTTTTTTCAGGTTGTATTTTTACCTTCCAATTGTGTTCTCACTGCCGAAGTGAAAAATTTTGTGTACTACACGAGATCAAAATTATTTACATCTCGTGCGCTTTTGAGTCCCTTACTACGCTCAAGATTCTAAATTAGATTATAGCATCTTTCGCTCGCACGGGAATCAAAATAAGCACTCCAGGAAATATCAAACTTTGCTCTCTTGTTGTATAAATAACTATATCGGAATTCATGACATTTTGCTTTTATTTGAAGAACGTTATGAGTCGAGTTTGAGTAATTTCGCTTTGTTTATAAAAGATTTTATCGAGTTGTTCTTTCCATGTAAAAAAATAGCGAGAAGGATATGTACATCAGCATTAAAAGTGACGAATCGAACTAAGCGTTCAAAGTAGCTACCATTTTCTAATAACTTAACAAAAAGAGATATGTCTCTATATGTACAATAATTACACTGTGACTGGTAGGTACTTTTGAACACAAACTGTAAATATCCCTCCTATTTGGAAGAGTACGTCAGGTTGCAGATACTTTTGTCGCGTTTTTCAATGCGCTACCTATTGGTGCTGGTTCCCGAAAATTGGCGAAAACTTGTACGTGTATTTTGTTTTAGAATAGCATGTTAGAAAAAAACACTATATTTAACTCGGTTACATAAGGCTATTGCTGGCCGAGCTGGCTTTGTATCTTAAAGACAGTTTATCATAATAAACAGAGTCGTAAGCTAGTCTGTTTGAGAGGGAGGAATAGCTTTGCGATCCTAACAAAATAACGGTACTTTTTCTATGAAATTCCATTTCGGGAGGAAACGGTTTCCACTAACTAAATCTTAACAAATCATTTTGATTTTGATGTCGATCGTTTCAGCGTAATATATTGTAGGTTTATAGGTTTAATAGAAAACCTAGTTTTTCATTGTGTCAATAACATACTAAAAAATCACGGAGAATGGAAAATATTTAGAAATGGAAAAACATTTTCTCTTTTTGTATGGACGATCGCGTGGTATACTTCCCTCTTAAGATTAATACTCAACCAATAGGAGTCCATATTGGGTTGCATACAAGTTTAAGTCATATCTTTGATACGCATAACAACTTGTGTAATCATCATTGCGCATAAAAATGAAAAGTCATATTATACTGTGTAATACATATTTAGCCATAATATTTGATGACATACATACAGCAGTCATATATTTTTTGGGCATACCTAACGAACCTAACCTTATTTTTTTTTGCGAATTCAATTGATGACTGTAAACATTATGAGATAAGTAATTTATGACAGAAACCCAATTATGCTCAGGAATAATTCTGACTAAAGATTTTTATGACTTACAATTTTATGCATAAAGTGTTATGACAATTAAAAATATGACAAAAGTTGTTATGCGACCAGAAGGAGTCCCAACCAATAGGTATAACCTATTTCCCTTACTTTGGCAATAACGGTAATTGTTTAAAAGGAAAATGGTTACACCAGCATAGCCATAAGATGAGTAAGAATAATGTGTTTCACGTGTCAACGGTAATGGTTTCGAGATTAATTTAGTCAAGTGGTTTCGTCAAGTATAATCCGCTTAAAAAGGGGTAACATGAAAAGCCATTTTGTGTCTCGTTAAACGTCGAAATGTTTCAAACTTTGTTTTATTATTAGAGTTGGACCTCAGCGGTACCTAGTTGTTCTAGCGCGTTTTTTTGGTACCTACGAGTACGTCGAATATGTTAGTATTTTCAAACCGGATAAATAAATAAATAAAAATTATAGGACATTATTACACGAATTGACTAAGTGTGTTGACTAACTCATGAAGGCGTGTGTTGTGGGTACTTAGACAAAGATATATATAATCTATAAATATTCATTACACAAATAAATGCCCTTACCAGGTTTGAACCCGGGACCATTCGACATTTGGGGACCACATGTGTCATATTTGATTACTGTCACTATTGTTTGAACCCCAATTAAGACCTAAAATCTGTTTTTACAATCACAATATTTAGCCCTAAACATTTTTCTTGTTCATTTTAGTAATTTTGTATTGCATAACACTCGTGTACCAATTATGGATCTAGTGATGTCTGATTTGTTGAAATCCGCTGAATAATTTAAGCGCTAGAAGAAAAAATATAATTTAATATTCTGCGTCCTCTCAAGGCGGCTCTACTGATTTTCCAATTTTCTAATTCTCTCTTTAATAAAACACGTGTAAACAGGTTGTGAAGGGCAAGATGAATTTACCGATATGTCATTTTTAAAAATCCGGTCAGTATCCTAAGCTACAGGATGTACTGAATCACACTTAAACCCATAACCCTATTTTCTGGTGAAGTCGCAGTCAAGTAAAATGTTGATATTAGGGGTAGATCATGTACATATCTATACACAAAAGTGGAATTCATATTCCTCCAAGTTTCCTATTAAAATAATGTCCCCTGGAAGTGTATAAGCGCTAAACCTAGATTCAGCAACTATTTTCTATAACAAGATGTATTTTTTTGCAAAGATATCTAGGACTTTTTTGTGTAGATTTTAATAAGATTTAATGTTGTATGTGTTGTAATATTGATGAAATGTCTTACACCATATTTTCTTAGATAAGGTAGATTTAGAGTAAAACGGGAATTTTCCATGATGGTACTTATTCTATGATGATGGTACATACTCCATACTGAGATTCCTTGAGGTCCCCAAATGTCAAATGGTGTGGACATGAATTAGGGGCCTTTATTTGACATACATACCAATTTTCAGGACTTTCCAAGAGATTTCGAGGTTTGTTCCATTCCGATTGTGCTATAAGCAGAATAGGCCTTTCACTTTTATGAATAAACTATGTAGATTTTTTAATTGGGTGGCTATCTGATATTTGGTGAAAGTAAAAACCAAAGTTTAGAAGATAAATAGATTCTTAGTGACAAAAGGGAATCGGACAGATCACATCAGTTACTTTTAAACTTTGCCCTGATAGTTTTTCAAATGTAAGTATAACATAATTTAGTAGGTACGCCAAACCTCCTGTTTTCAGTTTGTGTTTATTATTATTATTATTAATCATTTATTTCAAATAACAAGGATTCATAATACATGGTTAGTAACATAATAGCTCATTATCTTATTATCTACGTTAGTATTCTTATATCTAAGTTTAGAGCCAAGTAAGTTTAGGGAGGTATTCTAGAGGGACTACTGATATGGTTCTTCAAAAAAAGACTGTTCAGGTTTTTTAATGATCAGCAACGCGCATTGTAACACCCCTGGAATTGCAGGCGTCCACGGGCTACGGGGACCGCTTATTATCAGGCGGGTCGTATGGTTGTTTGCCACCGACGTAGTATATAAAATAAAACCGGTCAAGTGCGAGTCGGACTGGCCCACCGAGGGTTCCGTACAATTTTTTTTTTTTACAAAAGTATGGTTTTTAGATGTTTCCCTGTACTTGTAGTGTAAGACGATATTACTTGATAAATTTCATAGTTCTAGGTCAACGGAAAGTGCCCTATAGTTAATTATGATTTCCTTGAGAGTGTCAAAATATACGTTTTTTGCGACATAAACGGCCGTATTCTTTTTTTACGTTAACTTAGAAGTTATAATTATTTACAGCTTCAAGAGACTGTAGACCTGAGTAAATGATTTAAATTTAACTCGATACCTCCACGCGTTCCCGAGATTGCCAGTCAGACAGACAGACGGACGGATAAAGTTTCTCCTATCCTGTAAGGGTTCCGCTTTTTACGAGGTACGGAAACCTAAAATGAGTAGTTATTAATTGTGAGATATGATCTCATAGAAAACTTAACAGACCTCCAGTTGTAGCTAGCGACTTTGGAAGTTGCTTAATTCCAAGACCCATGCTGATTTCAATGGCATAGTTAATATAATTTACACAGAACTTCAGTAATTCCCCGTGCCGTAACTGTAGCTTAATTAACGTATTTGGTAGTCAAGTTAGATAGAACAACCCTGGGGCATCCGTCAGTGTCACACTGTGTAACCATTCGGTTATATTTCTTGGAATAACTACATATTAATAGTACTACCGTACGGAAATGGCACTTCCTACAAAACCGAAGTTTGACAGCGATTCAGTGACGAATTATGTTGTCCCTTCTTTCTAATGTATGGCACTATCTCTTTCGGCTATTTAGGGTTTTCAAATTTCTTGTAATTATCTTATCTGTGGTTGTGCACGTAAAGGAAAGTTTTGCTAGTAGCAATTCTGAGCCGAGACCGCCCGAAAGGTCGAGTGTCCGCCCACTGGAATAACTCATAACGAATTCAATTACATTTACAAACTATAACTCGATCGATAATCAGTATTGTTTTTCTTATCTTCACGCCTAGCATTTTAGAGCATGTTGAACATAAAGAATGTATCTAATAAGACCAAAAGCTTTATATATATAATACGGGTAGTTGAAAATGTATCGCTTAATTAAGTATATACTTTCGTATATACTTAATTAAGCGAAATGATTATCCAATTTTTAGATTTGTGTACCCAACTAATCTTTGCTGCATTTCTAAAAATAGCGGTGGTTCCCTGATCCCTATAAGACAGGTTTACCTAGTTTAGGGCTCAGGACACTATTCCTAGGCTTTCTAACAATAGAATGCTCTTAAAAATGTAATACTTTTCTACTGTGTAATAAGCTGCAATTTTGATACCTAAATAAATCATTTTTCATTTTCATTTATCAAAGACCTATCTATCAATAATATAAAAACAAAGAAAACATTTCATCCGCACTGTACACTACGCACACGGACACATTAGATATCGCGCACGAAGGGTTCCGTACCATCTATAATGTTTTTATAGATAATATATAGTTATCTATAAAAACGAGTAAAAAAATCACGTTTGTTGTGTGGGAGCCCCCTTAAATATTTTTTTATTCTGTTTTTAAGTATTTGTTGTTAGAAGAGCAACTGAAATACATCATCAGTGAAAATTTCAACTGTCTAACTATCACGGTTCATGAGATACAGCCTGGTGACAGACGGACAGACAGACAGACAAACAAACAGACAGACTGATGGACGGACAGCGGAGTCTTAGTAATAAGGTCTCGTTTTACCCTTTGAGTATGGAAACCTAAAAATTGCTTGTTGACATCAGTACCCAGAGAGTAAAGACTTGGTTTTATGAAAGACTGTCTCACCTGAGTTTATGGGTAATATAGCCTCATGTTTGAAACGATAACCTCATTTTTTTAATCAATTTAATGGTTCAAGTAAATACACAGTTTGAAACAAATTTATGCAAAAAAGCTAGTTAACACTGTTGAAATATCTGCACCCGAGATCCCTAAATCGGGAAAATAACAAAGTAATTGAGTTCCCAAAGAAATATCAACTCGATAGCTGGGTATTTTAAAATATGTGTGGGCAATTTCACGGCTCGAGCCTGCAGTCGGCGCCCAAGAGCCGAGTGAAATATCGCTGATTATCGCTAATTCTGCTTCGTTGCGTTTCTTGGGAATAATGTTATCGTTACGACGAGAATGAGACACACTTTGCAGTAAAAGTAAGCACGTATTTTAGTTACAAGTTCAGTGATTTAATATGTCATTGCAATGTCAGAGTAGTTTAATATCGCGAATCAATAAGGAACAATCACGTAATGAATCGTATACATCAATCCTATAAAGTGGATAGAATATAGTGCAACATACACTGGACAAAGTAATGTATGCACAAGGCGTGTTCATCACTCAATACCTGAGAGAACCTGGTGGCATTTAATTTATTGTTTTAACAACCTTGCATCTTTACCATTCACTGCCGCAGACGTAATATGTATTTTATTCAATTATAATAGTTCTGACACGTTAATTTTGGCAGTAACAATAAGATTTTTTGAGTGATTATAGGGTTAAAATACAAATAGCATGATTATGTCCGACCATACTCCAGTGAAAGCATACCTCAGCCGACTGTCATCTGCTTTCTTCAAGAAACTTTTCTGAATAATGTACGAATTTCTATTGTTGTGTTCCAAACTAAATATTTGAGTTCCATTCGAAACATAAGTCAAATACGCAAGCATGAGCATTAAGCATTCTTCCTTCACAAAAATTTATTTAAAATAAAGAAATAGAGGATGTAAATATGCACTAGTCACCGTAGCGGAAAATAAACTAGTCTGGTATTATACAGGTTGAAATGTAGTGAGGTGGGTTGTTCAAAACACTAGGAACCCACTTGCCTTTTAAAATGTTTTTGTTTTAACTCACAAGTTTATTTTCTAAGTTTCGTTTGCTATATTTCAGTTAAAATTTCAGTTTAAGGACATTGGTGCCAGTTTTCTTCATTAATAATTTCTAGCTGGTAAACATATTTTTTCAGAAAACTAATGTAGCGTACTCTCGCGTACTTGATTGGGACATGTAGTAATTAATATAGAAAAAATAGGGTCTTCTGAGTTCATTTCTAAAAACATAGGTTAATATTTTACTTCAGTTATACAATTATTTAGTTAACCTACAATAAGAGATCTTTGTTAATAAATAACTCAGTAATTCTCAAAAAATCTGGATCATTAAACAATAAATGAACGCCGTACTTGTTTCTAAACACCTCTATAACAAAGTACACTAACGTTGCACCCTGTATTGTTTGACGGGGTCGTTACCCCCGGTAGGGCGAGAACGCCTTACAACTTTGCAGTCTATTATTAATGACAAGCCCTTACCCCGCCCTGCTGGTAAGCACGACTATAATGCAAATTATTGCACAATATTTTGTTTGCTAACTTCGTGTACAATACAAACGACGTGAATTAGGGATGCAACACTTAATGTAGATGATTTAGTATTATGAAACGAAGTAGGAAAGAGGATAAATGCGCCCACCGCTTCTGTTAAAGTAAATTAAATATTTTATCTACACACATATCCTAAACCCTCTATGATGCCTTCAAAATCCGCTTCAAATAATGGCCAACATTACGATAAACTGTTTTGTTACAACAAATTTCTTATTTGTGATAATGTTGTTATTGCTTCATACATCAAAATCGATTTGGTTATAATAAATAAATAATAATAATAAATATTGTAAGACATTATTACACAGATTGACTAAGTCCCACAGTAAGCTCAATAAGGCTTGTGTTGAGGGTACTTAGACAACGATATATATAATATGTAAATATTTATAAATACTTAAATACATAGAAAACACCCATGACTCAGGAACAAATATCCATGCTCATCACAGGAATAAATGCCCTTACCAGGATTTGAACCCGGGACCATCAGCTTCATAGGCAGCTTCAAATTTGGAACATCTCTGAAAAAAAGCAATTCGATTTGACCTCTATTCTAATATCAGTCGAGATGCCTTTTTGTTCGAAATGAAATGTCAATTGCATGCCATTTTGACATATCTCACATGTTAGTTTGTATCGAATGATACGGAAATAGGCCCCCGACTCTAGTTTGTCTCTGAATTTAAAAAAAAACTACATGTGTGAAAAAGTTTTCATTTCCCGCCATTTAACGTACAGTTTATCTTTTAATTAGTTTTAAGTATAAAATGAATATGTTTTGTTGTTTTTAAGGTAACTATAGCAAAAGTTTCGTGTAAAATAAGCGATAAAAATATTTCGGTGACGACACCACATATCCGCGAGCTCCGCCAAGAGAACAACGATTTGGCAACGATACCCCAACGGAGGCTGTAATTTGGGTTAGTGAATATTTCATAGAAAGTTTATAATATGTGTGTAGATAAAATAGTGTATGTAGCTGTACATAATTAGGCGTTAAAACACTCGTGTATTTTAATGCCTTTTATTATGCAGCAGTCACATAAACTACTATTACATACCTACTATGTTACAAACCAATTTTCTAAGTTATGATATTACAAAAATGAACAATATAGTGGATAAAACTATTCAATGTAGGGATATCAAATACGAATTAATATTGATGTTTAATTTACTTCAAAAATATAGAAAAAACACAGCAAATATATTCAGCCATCTGATCTTAGAAATAATTTTATTACTGAGTAAAATACCACATTTGATAAAAGTTTTTATATGTGGCAACCCTAGTACGTACTCGTTTTAATGAAACTCACACGCGAAGCAAGTGAACTATTATGGCTTATTATTATTACCCATAGCCTAGCGATGAAGTGATTTGCATATGTTCCCTGTAAATAATATTATGCTACTGAAATTAAAATTAAGAAATAAAATTAACTAGAGCCCAGACTTTATAAAACATACTAGTAGCGGCTTGAGTTGTTGGTTACGTTGGCAGCTCTTTTTGCATAATTGTTCAAGCAACCGATTTAACAATTTCGTTATATTATTATACTATCTGAAAAATCCAACAAAAAATGTATATAAACGATAATATTAAGTATATACAGACATAGAATTTTTTGTGGCAAAATAAAGTGATTGACAAAGTCAAATATCGACATGTCTATTATCGATGATACCTTAGCGTTCGTGCATGCTACCTCTCTGTAGAGGTGTTACAATATATGGGCTTAGGTACTAATTACAAATTACATAAAGTAAAATTAAAATTAAGAATAAAAAAAAGAAAATTCAAATAATTTAAATTGATCGACATAAGTCGAGTCAAGTTGAGATAGCTAATTAAAGATTATTTGGCAAATTAGAGTAATTATATAATATTATCTGAGATAAATTCTTCTACTGAGTAATAGCAATTGGTGGTAGGTAGTGATTTTAATTTAATTAAAGATTATTTGGCAAATTATAGTAATTATATAATATTATCTGAGATAAATTCTTCTACTGAGTAATAGCAATTGGTGGTAGGTAGTGATTTTAATTTAATTTCAAAGGTTTTGTCGTTTGGCTCCGACCTGATGCTAACTGGAATTTCGTTAAAAAAATTACAGCGACATAGTAAGGGTCGCTTCGGCACAAATACATTTTCGGTACTGGTAGGAATATTTTATTTTTGTGTCTCTTATTATGGGATACTATGTAGCCATGTAGATTTTTGCGAGCGAACAAGGCTATATCAAGTATGTATTGGCAAGGTGCAGTAAGAATTATACGCTTAATAAAATAAGGTTTGCAAGGTTCAGACCATCTTGTTCCTACTAGAACACGCAGACATTTTTTTTTGCATCACGAAGGCTGCATGGGCGTCAGTACTATCTCCCCACATGATTATTCCATATCGAAGCCAGGCGTATGCATAAGCAAAATAGGCTGAAAGTGCAGTTTTGAAATTAGTTGTTTTACGTATGTTGTGAAGTGCATATAGAAATCGCGACATTTTGGTTTTTACATTTTGGATATGTTCCTTCCAGTTCAAGTGCGAATCTAATGCTATTCCTACTAGTGTAAAAGTGTCAGTTTCATCGATTTTTGTATTACTAATTATTGTCTACGTGTAATGGGTTTCTTTTGGTAGCGATAAAATTGAATTATTTTTGTTTTTTCGAAATTGCTCTGAAGATTGTATTCGCTCATCCAGCGATTGATGTCAATTATTGTATTTTCCATTATGTCATTATAATTATCGTCTTTATTAAAATCAAATAATAATAATATTTCATCAGCGAATATAATACTGGATGTAATGAGTATCTTAGGCAAATCATTTATGTACACCAAGAATAAAATGCACACTAAAACACTCCCTTGTGGTATTGACCCCTTCAATTACCTATATTTTCGACGATCGTACTCGTTCTATTATTTTTGTGGTTAGATTCTTGTATTCAACTTGGACATAAGCTTTGTTATTTAGATACGACCGAAACCAATCATTTAGTATACAACAAACAATAACAGTAACAATTTTTAATGGGATACTTTATCATAAGCTTTGCTTATGTCTAAACGTAGCCCTACAGCATGATTTTTCTTACTTAAAACACTGAGAATTTCAGATATATTTCTGTATGGCCAGAACTGTGGAGCGGTTTTTTCCTAAAGCCATTTTGGTTTTCTACAAGTACCTGATTTCTTTCTAGGAAATTCGTGACACGGTTACACATTGCCTTTTCTAAAAATGTTGATATTGCCGGTAAAAGTGCTATTGGACGGTAGTTATTCGGATTCTGTTCATCCTCTTTTTTTAGGGTTCCGTACCCAAAGGGTCAAACGGGACCCTATTACTGAGACTCCGCTGTCCGTCCGTCCGTCCGTCCGTCCGTCTATAACCAGGCTGTATCTCATGAACCGTGATAGTTAGCCAGTTGAAATTTCTACAGATTATGTATTTCTGTTGCCGCTATAATAACAAATACTAAAAACAGAATAAAATAAATATTTCTTTCCAATCTCGAGGTTCTCATCCAATCACCGAAGTTAAGCAACGTCGGGCGAGGTCAGTACTTGGATGGGTAACCGTTTTTATAGATAATGGTACGGAACCCTTCCTGTGCGAGTCCGACTCGCACTTGACCGGTTTTTTTGATTGGTTTTATTAAGGCTATCTTCAGTTTACTATGGTTTACCCGTCATAAATGATTGATTAATAATTATCGTTAAGGGCTTGGATAGTTCACAAGCGCATGGTTTTATTAAGTATGGTATGGTACTTATAGTACGACATCCTAACTATATTTTCATAGAAAGTAATTTAGTTTATTCTCAGCGTAAAAATGTGTTTATTTTGAAAGTCACAAAACGTTAAAAACCTAAACTACACATTATGTTTAGGCACATATAGATGTTCTTATTTTTGTTATACCCAATTATAAAAAATTGACAATTTGTACAAGTCATAGAGACAAGTTGTCAGGTCTGGGGTGAGTGGTATAGCCTACACAAAGAATGGTCCATGCTTTAAAGTGATTGCCGTGAGCTATAAAAAATGGATGCAGGTAATACGAGTATAAAACAGACTCCTCGCTTAAAAGAGGGAAAAGGTTCGATTTCAGTCGAATTTCACCAATTAACAACTGTCTCACATTTTATTCCAAAGGTTGTCGTTTAAATATCATAAAATGGAGACAATGTTATTTCTGTTCGAATATTTTACAGTGGTGGGGGGTGCGTGGGGAGGGGTCAATTTTTATCACGTCATAAATTCTGTCACACAGGTTTTGTCTGATAAAATTGTAATACTAAGCTTTAGTAAAAAAAGTTAGCCATCGAAACCATAGATCTTCGTTTTGATCTATGATAATAAAATTAAAATATAGTTTGAAATTTAGATCGCAACTTTATTCACTACTGTTTTATTTAGGGATTGTCGTTAGATGCGAATTCGCGGCTGCATTGTGAAAAATTATACTTCACAAAGGGGAGTAAAAATCAGTGTAACATTAATAATATAGGTAGAATTGTTTATTTGTATGAATCTACTCTATTAGAGCATAATATCGTTAGCTGCTTTTAGTTCTTCGACAAGTTTGTAGTTCAGCTTTTAAACTTTTCAGTAACCCGCATGGATTAGATTGCCATACAACAAATACGTTTGGTAAAACATGTATAATAGCAAACTTGTCAGTCCAACTCGCACGATTTATATATTAAAATAAACATAACAGGCTTTTGCGTTATGTGAGATTCAAGAATGTAAAAAATATAAAAATAAATAGATTGCGATCAATATCACCTTGGACAGGGAGCGTATTATTGGATGTTTTTTAATAACTTTTTTCCGAATATTACATAGAATTATGCAAAACAGAGACAGCAATTTGCGTTACATTGCACATATTGCATTATTACAGGCATATTGAAAGCAATTCAGCCCTAATAATCTTTCAATAAGGTCTGTAACCAGTAAACATCTTCGTGACAGAACTTATGACCTGACTAAGTAGACTCGATTTCTTACAAACTCCAATCGATTCCAACTAAGGCAAAGACCTATTTTTAACGAGGACATTAATTATTTAGAGATCTCTCAGTAAAAACAGCCCTAATTAGCTCCAGCTTTTCAAATGGATCGGTTCGATGCCCCGTCACTGAGACCTAACAATACCTACATGTTAAGGTGAAATTTTGATGTCAACTGCAGCTGCATTACTATTGCGACATTACTGCGGCGACATTGATGTGACGTTCGTCACCGCATTCAATCTGTCATTAATTTAATCAAGTAAATTGACAGATACAGCGGCGGCATCGACGTCGCTGCAGTAGGTTATGGGTTAGGTATTCGAGGGCCTGGTTTCCGCAACTCGACGTCATAAGAATGCGCAGATTTTGGGCAACACTCTATCAAAAAGCCTACTAGACCATTGATTTTGCCGAAGATTTCAGGGAGAGGCCTCGGTGAACCGAGGTGTTTTGCCCGATACTTTACCACTCCTGGGCGTGGGCGGCCGTCGCTTCTGCCTCCATGCATGCTCTGCAAAGGGGGCTGTCTGTGACACGTATTAGGGTTAAAAGGTGCTTGTTTAGTGGGGCGTGGCCAGTTATGGCTCCGGCAAGCTGACTCGGCCTCCATGACAAACCGGGGATGATTGTCGGGAGGGCTTCTTTCGCCTGTCTGCAATTGCCTAGGTTAGATCAATACTGTTGGTGTTTTACTTTGGCGTTATGTCGCAGCATGTTCCGGAGCTAGGCATAAGGCAAAAGTAGAATTAGCTCGGGTCCTGCCACCTTCAGTTCCGAGCCCTCTCTCACCAATAATTGTCGGCTGCATCGTTGTCTCGCGAGTTGCTGTGCCGCGAGTTCATCCACTGCAGTGTACTGCAGAGTACACTACGCCCCTGCAGTAATGTCGCAACATTAATGTAGCGGCAGTTGACATCCGAATGTCACCTTTAATGCTAGATACACTTTCAATACTTCTTCTTCCTTGTCGTATCCTCAAGGCTTAGGGACGTGACGACTGTGGACACTCTTCACCAGTGCTCTCCAAGCCGCTCTATCTAGGGCCCGGTGCATGCTAGCCTGAAATGTGGTTTTTGTCTTGGAAGTTATTCTGTCCGCCCAACGCATGGCCATACGTCCATCCCTACGCTTCCTTAACATACGGCCAGTGATTATGAGCTTTTCCAGACTATCTGATGGACCTGTCCTGCTTAGATGGCCGAAGAAACCATGTACAAGTTGGGTGCAAACAGTGGAGAGCCTCGTTTTAATATTAAGTTCATCGAGAATAGATGCATTTGTACGGCGTTCAGTCCACGAGATCCGGAGCATTCTCCGCCAGCACCACATCTCGAACACATCTGTCCTACGGACGGGTTTCTATTTTAATGGTCCAGGTTTCGGACGCGTACAGAAAGATCGAGAAAACAAGGGTCCGCATTAGTCTGACCTTTGTTTTGCGGTTTATGCTTCTGTTCTCCCATATTTTCTCGAGTCGTTTCACCGCAGGTTTGGCCATCTGGGCTCTTCTAACCACCTCTTGGTCGCAGTGACCATTGTCGCTTATTTGAGATCCCAAGTACACAAACTTGTGTACCAACTCAAGATCGTGCAACTCGTTGGTTCTCTCCATTTTACCAGGACGATCGATAAACATCAACTTCATCTTGCTCCTGTTGATCTTAAGACCATATTCCTCGCTGACGAGCTCAATGCTTTGGAGCAGGACTGTAAGTTCTTTATAGTAGTGTCGTCTGCAAAACGGAGGTTATTGATTTTTTGACCACCAACCTGGATACCACCCTCCCAGCCTTCCAATACCCTTCTCATTATATGTTCACCGATGAGATTGAACAGTTGCGGTGACAAAATACAACCTTGCCGCACTCCTCGTTCAGTTCTAAAGGGTTGTGACACAGTGTCCTCTATCCGCACTCTAGACACGTTACTTAAGTACAAGTTTTGCACGAGAAAGATTAGGTTTTGCGGTATCCCCATTTCGCCCATAACCTTAAACATTTTACTCCAGTTGATGCAATCGAAAGCCTTTGCGTAGTCAATAAACCACATAGCCATAAATACGTCGTGCTCTCTGCATTGCTCTATCAATTGCCTAACGTTGAGTATTTGCTCCCGAGTGCCTCTACCTCTTACAAAACCTGCCTGCTCACAGGGTATTTGCCTGGCAATATAGTTCTCTAGACGCTTGTTCAGGATTCGCAAGAAGATTTTGCTGGCATGTGATATGAGCGATATGGTGCGGTAGTTTTCACATTTGCGCGTAGAACCTTTCTTGTGCAGAGGAACTACAGTGGATTCGGTCCAGTCCTCGGGCCATGCGCCTGTTCTCCAGACCCTCTCGCAGATCTTGTGCAAAAATTTCCGCCCTTCGACTCCTATACTTTTTAGCATCTGTGCAGTTATGCCATCGCTACCGCAAGCATTGAGCTTCAGCGTCTGGATAGCTGATCCGATCTCACTCAGAAGAATGTCAGGTTCTTTTTCTACGTAGTCCATTGGATTAGTGTCTTCCTCAATGGTTTCACTGTACAGCTGCTGACTATATTGTCTCCACTTTTCTAGGATTGCACTTTAGTCCATTAGTGTAGTACCTTTCCCATCTTCAATTGTCCATTGTTTAGGCTTGAATTCGCTAGCGAGTAGTTTAACCTTCTGGAACAAGTCCCATGTGTGCGCTGTCTGTGAAGCCTTTTCTAGATCGGTGCATATCCCATTGATGTAGTCATTCCTGTCTTTCCTACAAAGCCTCTACAATACTAGTAGAGGCTTTGTACTCTACAATACATCTGACACTAACCAATCAACTTTCAGAGCGATACCTGCAGAAAGTAGCGTATTATCGTATAAGAGACGCGTTCGTTAAGATCCTTTCTAAATCACTAATGATTGAGCCAAAATATTAAATGTCCATTTTACGTGGGACTTTACCTATTTAAATTTGAAAACATCTGTATTAAAAGTATTCCAAACAAATCGAAATTATAAATAGAAAATAATTTGAATACATTTTCCCGAACTCTGTTCGAGTTTGAAAACATGGAAATTAGCTTCTTTTAGTTTATTTTAATCCCATTTTAAGTGACAAGTCGACAGCTTGCGTGTTTTTGGAGGGTTCCGCTAGGGGGTGCATTTAGCTCTATTATTTTTCAATTATGTATGATTAATCTAAAGCCCCGAGTGTATTCAGTGTTTTTGCTCCTTCAGTAGAGTTCATTTAGCTGCAAATGTTACGCTTTAATGCCTAACAGTAAGGACTGTTTTACTAATTGATCTGAGCAACAATCATTAATAAATGTATGAAAGGTGTGTTTTAAATACGTAATCATATTAATTTATATTTCGTGCAGCAAATCACCATGAGCACGGTCTCTCCAAACCACCTTCTAATAACAGTGAGTGATTTTAGTAACATTACTTATTAGATTTGGGGAAAACAAAAAGTGCGCTTTGACATTCATTAGTGTCCATTTATTGTAACTTTTTTTTTCTACAAAAATGGAGGTCAAGGTTTTAAATTAAAAGGCGAAGTGCATAATTTATGGTTAGAAAAAAAATTAAAAATATTGTAGTCTCGATTTCACGACAGCAATATGGTATACAACTTTCATTATTTACCGCGGTCCAAACTTTCTAAAAAGTTGGAACGCCCTTATAAAAATATGGCTAATATAATATCGTAAACTAAATTAAATAAAAATAACATTTACAATTTATAATACGAATATTACTCGTAGCACTGAATGATATGTTTGCAGGGAAATTAAAAGGAATCTACCAAAAAGAATCTGTAAATCGCTTGTCGCTTTTAAGAAAATTATGAAAATATCACTTCTATATTCTTAAGAATGATGCATTTGTTTCGACTTTTGCCTTTGGACAAGTTTTTTTAGATTCCTCACGGCTTACCATTCGGTGTTCTAATTGTAGGTTGACCATGCATGTGGTAAATAAATATAACTTTTTTCAACAATAAAAAACGTTAATCTTACTAATACTGACGTCTCTTGAGTCACTCTGTGTAACAAATTACTACTAACAAAAAACGAATTACCTTCCTGACACAGAAACAAAGCCTTGTCTAGACGATTCATATTAATTGGTTTTCTAGTAAACAGCGACTTTTAAGCAAACGATGGCTACCCATATAAACAAAACTGTCAGTTCTTCATTGTTCATATTACTTATAAATATCAAAATAGGAATCATATTTCTAAACAGTAAAATGCGTATACCTACATGTTTATCTTCTCTACATATTTTTACATCATTGAAAGTGTGGCTTTAAAACGTTGATTAAAACAAGATAGCCTCTCATAACTCCCAAAAAATCTTGAGACGCTTGTTAAAAACTTTGTCGTCTCGTTTACTTTTATTTCGAAAAATAAGAACGTCAATTCCATCGTACGAAACTCAATCAAGACGGAGCAATGAGATTTGTTCAGTTTACGACATGACGCTCGCTGGGGCGGCCAGTGGCCAATACTTCTCCAATGTATTGCTGCTATTGGCTAACAACCGCTAGTTCAATACGTCGATACGAAGAGTAATCGCAAACAATAAATAAAATATACTATCCATATAATAACTGATTTCAAGTAATATTGACGATCTTAGTTATCATTACGACACTCAATCAAGACAGAGCATTGAGATTTGTTCAGTTTCCGACATGACGCTCGCTGGGGCGGGCAGGGGCCAATACTTCCAATCCAATGTATTGCTGCTGTTGGCTAACAACCGCTAGTTCAATACGTCGATCGATACAAAGGGTAAACGCAAACAATAAATGAAATATACTATCCATATAATAACTGATTTCAAGCAATATTGATGATCTTAGTTATCATTACGACACTCAATCAAGACGGAGCATTGAGATTTGTTCAGTTTACGACATGACGCTCGCTGGGACGGGCAGTGGCCAATACTTCCAATGTATTGCTGCTGTTGGCTAACAACCGCTAGTTCAATACGTCGATACAAAGGCTAAACGCAAACAATAAATGAAATACAGGATCCATCTAATAACTGATTTCATGTTTAAATCTTAGTTATTTAAAATAAATAGAAGCTTATTTAAGTACAAGTAAGTCGGTGCAAAGAGTGAATTAACCCAAAATCAGAAGACCTTAAGACGAAAGTGGAGGAGAAGTACGAAATCGCCTTTTCATACAAACGTTATCCTCACTTTCCTCTCTGGATATAAATATTATTAAAAATATGTTGACACAATTTGTTGTATATCAACCACAACTATGCCCCTACGTTTGACTTTTTTTGAAATTTTAATTATTATAAGAGTTAGGAGCATTTAAAAGTTTGTATGCAATCTGTCTTTCGCTCCTAATTTTTACAAATCTAAAAAGTCAAACGTAGGGGCATAGCTATGATTAATATGCATCAAATCATGTAAAAATATTTTCTATAATGTCAATATTCAGAGAGGATAATGGGGACTACATTTGTATGGAGAAGCGGCCGTCCCTTTTCCTCTTAAGAAGTTTGGCTTTCTTTTAGCTTCCCACTCTCGTGTAACGAAATTAAGTGTATTTCGTGTTATGAGAATAAGTTGACAATTGAGAACGACCTGTACAGTAGCAGCGCTTTCGTGGAGCTCTCTAAATTATACTTAAATAAAGCTAGTATAATAGTCAAATTAGACAAACGTACATTTACGAGTTTTTCAAACACCACTTCTTCTTCCTCGCGTTGTCCCGGCATTTTGCCACGGCTCATGGGAGCCTGGGGTCCGCTTGACAACTAATCCCAAGATTTGGCGTAGGCACTAGTTTTTACGAAAGCGACTGCCATCTGACCTTCCAACCCAGAGGGGTAAACTAGGCCTTGTTGGGATTAGTCCGGTTTCCTCACGATGTTTTCCTTCACCGAAAAGCGACTGGTAAATATCAAATGATATTTCGTACGTAAGTTCCGAAAAACTCATTGGTACGAGCCAGGGTTTGAACCCGCGACCTCCGGATTGCAAGTCGCACGCTCTTACCGCTAGGCCACCAGCGCTTTTTTTTTTTTTTTTTCAAACACCAGAAATATGAATTATCATTTACTTGACAGCTTATAGTCGGTAATGACCCTGTCTACATAGCAGGAGGTCCCGGATCCGGATCCTGGTACTTAAGGGCATTTATTTGTGTGTTTGCAAGATCTGTAGTAACTATGCTGTGCCCTGTAACTCGTCATCTGTGCAGCGCTATTGAAAATGTAATAAAAGCCCAGTTGCAATTCGTGGCCTGCTACGTTTCTCAGTTATGTTACTTTTATAGTTTTATATTTCGAGTAACATTAAATTGTGAGCAAATGCCAAGTTACTTTGACCACTGGCTTTGGATCAAATGCAAATGCATCGTCTTAAAAATCAAAGGAAGTGACAAAAGTCGACGACTACAAATAATATTCCACGCAACATTCCGATTAGAAATTTACTTAGTCTAATATTACTATGCAAACAGTCCCACAATTTAGAAGATCTTTGACCTTTTTAGGGTTCCGTAGCCAAATGGCAAAAACGGAACCCTTATGGATTCGTCATGTCTGTCTGTCTGTCCGTCCGTATGCCACAGCCACTTTTTTCCGAAACTATAAGAACTATACTATTGAAACTTGGTAAGTAGATGTATTCTGTGAACCGCATTAAGATTTTCACATAAAAATAGAAAGAAAAAAACAATAAATTAGGGGGTCCCCCATACTTAGAACTGAAAATCATTTTTTTTTTATCAAACCCATACGGTGTGGGGTATCTAATTTTTTTTTCTAAACTGAATAGTTTGCACGAAAGACACTTCCAAAGCGGTAAAAATGAAAACAAAACAGGAAATAAAACACTCATCAATAGTACAAAGGCGAACTTATCCCTTTAAGGGATCTCTTCCAGTTAACCTTCTTAGACGGTCCTAGTTAGACGGTAGACATCCGTACTGTACAAAGTGGCGCAAAGAAAAAATTAAAATAGAAAAGGTATTTATTTCAACCTACAATATACATGCAATGGTAAGTATATGACCTACAACAAATATATACACATATGTACAACTAAATACATATATATATATATATATATATATATATATTCTATAATATATATTACATATATACAAAAACTAAAATACCGCACACATCCTTTAAATTAAGTTTCGTCCGAAAGACATAACTTTTTTTAAATTCGCCTTTAGCGATGCGACAGATTGAAACTGTCGAAGAGCAGATGATAAATAATTCCATAATTTGACAGAGTAACCGTGAAGGACTTGCCATAGGATCGATCGATAAGTTCCTGAGTATTATATATAAAAATCAGGAGTGAGAATATAAGTCGCGGAAACGGTATGGTAATGTTGATTACCAATTACTCACAATAATTTCTAAAACGTACATAAAAATCAGCAACGAGAATTTAAGAAAAGTTAGTAAAATGTTTACCTACCTTTAGCACCCTGTATCGGACAAAGGGCCGTCGGGCCAATATAGAAAGTATGCAGACATTCAAAGTATATACTAACACTATATTATCCCATACATTTTAATCATGAGAAAATAAGTAAGGTCTGGCGGCTCTGGGATCTTGCTCTATTAATACATCAAATTCACATGCGAAAAACCAGCTGAATATTAATAAAGGCATACACGACTCACACCAAGCGATTCATATAACAATTAATATCAATCGCAATCAAAACTTGCACTGATTCCAAAAATAATTTCGAACAAACGTTGATATTGCAAAGAAATTGCCGCTCCGGACCGAGCCAATCGCTCCAATAAAGGAAGCTGACTATAACCAAAAAAGCGTATGTCACTTTGGAACTATTATAGACATGGTTTTTTTTCTTAGTGTGGCACGGCTGCAACCGCTTGTGCGGAACGCTCCACAACTAGATTTGAAAATGACGTTGATAATATATGCACAGAGTTACTGCGGTTTGGTATTCTGTGTGCAATTTGAGGGCTAATACGCGCGAAACTTTGATAAGCGGTTCGAAGCCAAAATTGTTTTATTATGGGCTTGGTTTTTTGTCGCACTAGACGTAATAGGCATCACCGGTGTCAAGTATCATCACTAAATCGATCTCAAAAGTGGCCTTATTATTAATACTGGAGCCGAAGGAGATTAATGTATGTCGTTGTGTTCTTTATCAAACATTTATTTCATCTAGCACTATTTATTCTGTTTTCCGCGTTTTTCAATGTAATGTTATGTTGTATCATCACAATTATCAGAAAGCCTAAGAAGAATGATTGGCGTAATTTTTATGGTGCTTTTCTAGTACCCTACCGAGGTCCCTAAGAAGCTTTTGATCGTGTAAAAATAGAAATGGAATCGCTTGACATCAAAAAAATTATTGGCAGAATTAACGATTTTATCGCTGATTGTATGTTTATAAAATCTGTAAATGTTAATAATCTTTAATTACAGAAGGTATTCTAAGACCATTTTGGTGTAGCAGCACAGGATCTGGTAGCTGATCTCAGTGCCTCGTAAAAAAAACATAACCTGTATATCTACAAATTTTCCGATATGGGAGATAATTTCATTTTCACTCTTTTTTATTTAAACTGTCCCAGTGACGTTAGCCATGTTCAGCTATTATTTTGGCGTTGAAACTCTAGGTCCATGGGGTCCCAGCGCGCACAAGTTGACGTAACTGGTGACCGAAGAGCTGGCGGCTTCCTCGCACAACGTATCAGTATTGCGATACAACGAGGAAATGCCGCCAGCATCCTTGGTACAATGCCTCAAGGGCCTATTTTAGATATAAGCTAGTTATAGTAATCATCTGTATATATCCATTATGTATATTGTTATTTTCAGCTATTATTAAATTTATTAACCTCTGGTTTATATGTAGATATCTATGTACCTACGAACTACCCAGCGAGCAGTATAGCGACCATTTCTCACGGCTTAGCGGAGCCATGATTAATTGATACATCGGTCACGTGACACTGATACGCCATTCTTTGTCACTATCGCCGACACAGGGAATTAATGTCTAGTCACATCAAGTTGTCAAAAGTAGGTACGCACCTATCGTACCTATCTATGCATTAATTTACCAAGTACATTATTAAGTAATAGATACAATACTTACCTTCAAATAAAATCTTAATGTGATATTACTCTATATAATTATTAATTTCCGCTTCCCAAAGATTGTTTGAAAGAGATCGCTTTTTTTAGAGATAAGACCACCTATTTTAACGTCTATTTGTAACACTGTTGTCTTTTTGTATTATACAACTGAGGTGTGCAATAACGAGCATTATTACTTTATTGTACTCTCAGTGCAGTAAGAGAATTAATTTTTAAAGTTTGAATATAGCTGCTTCTAGTCGCTGTCTTACACTTAGACAGCTGCCGCTATAAATTGAATTACATAACTGTGTCTATAATTAAAGAGTGGTAATAATATGGTGACTTTCCCCGCTCACATGATTACGATGCTAGAACTAGATCTACAAAAATGCGTAGTTCGTAGCACTGCTACAGACTAACTACCCGATTCGAACTTTAAGATGCGTGAAAGCACGAAAGCTACGAGCGTAGCCAATAACACGGGAACACCGTACGTAGAGAAAAGCGCCTACGAACCTGCCTAGCGGGTCGCTGCACGGTGGGCTGCGCGCCAAGGGAAGGCGGCCATAACTAATATTTTATGATTTTTCCTGATTTCTTCTACTTTTTCTTTAAATACAATTATTAAGTAGGTAGTATATTAAAAAAAAAACGTGTTAGGGTATATTGCATGCAAAATATATTCATAAATTCTAACAAAAAAGTCATTCTCTTAATAATATAAATGTTAATTCTTAAATATCTATGTTAATTAACATTATTTACATTTTAATACTAATACATTAATAAAATATGTGTATGTATAATATTATAATATACCTATTATGCTAACAGACAAGCATAGTTAAATAAAAACTAACCAAAAATTCAGATTAATACATATAGAATTAAAGTTAGTAAGTCCTTAAATGTGTATGTTACTTATAACTGTTTATTAACAGAAAATAAGTAAAAAAAACTTTTATTTCGTATAATATATACTAAAGAACAAATATATGTAAAAGTTAAATAAATCTTGTAAATAAAATAGTAATAAAAACAATATTTTTCTAGCCTAACACAGAAAATTAATAAAGGAAAACAAAAAGTAAAATTGTATAAGTAAAAGTCAAATCTACGCTATTCTTTACAATCTAACAAACTTAATGCTTCTAAGGAGAGTGTTGATTCTTTTTTCGAGGTAATCTCCTATTGGAACTGATGACTGGGTCGGAGTTCAGAAGTAACCTATGAATAAGGTCTGAGTTGGTGACATCTCGAGACATTTTTCTTGTATGGTTACGCCGAAACAACTTTATATTTTTATTGTTTGATTCTGCAGCTTCTTCGGAAAGTTCACCAATAGGTACCAGAGCATTTTCTATTATAATTGCACCATGCAAAAGTACTTTATGGACGGATGCAGGCAAAGGATACCATTTGTAGGCATTCAAAAGTTGTTCTGCACTTTCTACGGCATATTCCTGTAATTTTTGTACATTTATTTTGTATCCAGACGATATACATTCCAAAATGGTTCCGCACCTTTCGATAAGGCTCTGCTGTATGCCGGTGGTATTTCTCCCAGAAGATTTCCAAAATTTTCTGCATTTGGTACCATTTGTATTAAATATTGCAGCACTTGACGACGTCTTTCAATATCTGAACCACTCGTAGGTAGCCATTGTTCGAATATAAATCCTCTTGTAAATGGTGCGATGTACATGTCATCTGAAAAAAAAGAAAAAAAAGGTGAATTGTCATTCGTAATATTTTCGTAGAGCTGCTACGCGTTCGCTTACCGAAGCGTAGTAGTCTTGTAACTATCAAAGCCGCAGGCGTCTGCAGATAATCTTTTATGGCCGTTAATCTAGAGATATCAAGCTTCAAAACAATACTATTTTCAATGTTAGAATTCATTCGAAACATAACTAGAAGTTTAAGTAAACAAAATATTCTAATCCTGTTTGTATGACTTTTGTTACCTCGTAGACCTATTATAATAAATATACTTTTAATGAAAAAATTATACTTTGTATATAAAATGAAACACCATACCTGATTCTTTAAGCTCCATATTAATAATAATCACTAAAATCACTATTGCCTCAGGAATTCACTACTAATGACGTTCACTTAATGAGCCTTTGATAAGAGAGCGCGTACAAACGGGAGTTGCGTTAACTTTCAAGGATTGTTAGAGAATGAAAGTAATTAGTTATGCGGGATCTATTTATACCTGATAAAAGTACACTTATTAGCTAATAATATTCAGTCATTGGAAACCAAAAAATACAAAATGCGTTTTTTTGAGTTATGGCCTAAGGCCAGCCCACCGTGCGCTGGGAGTAAATGTGTTAACTGCTATGCTAGACTGTATCATAGCTTGCACTTTTGTAGGTATCAAAGCAAACATGCAGATGTGTCACAACAATGTGTCGTGACTAGTGCTGAATTTATTTAATATTGATTTGACGTAATTCGCAGTGCATATTGCTACGCGCGAGATGCAGAAGTAATGTAATGTAAGCCAATATAAAATCATTGCCAAACACGTAAGATTGAGAATCGCTACCGATTGCATTCCAAATATAAGGCATTGTCATGCGTAAATTTTGATTGAAAACGCTTTTTCTAGTTTCGTTATTATCTTCCCTTCATTTGGCAGGCTAGATGAACATTGCATCAATATCACTTCCAGCAGGCTTTTCAATAACATAAATAACGTACGTCTGCCTGACAAGCGCGCTTGATCGTCTCGGGACCACTTTCGATATCGATGTTTCGTTAAATCTACACTCGAGAAAAAGTAGCCGAGTTGTGTGATACCTATCCAATATGTACTCGTATCATATCAGAATGTTGATGTTTGAATATAAACACATAATTCATATATTGACTGACCTTAATGTATGTTTCCAAGATATGATGAGTCTGAAAATAAATGGACCCTTAATGCGGCTAGACGCACCACTATGAATAAACCATATGAGAATAATTTGACCGAAACGAGACGCGGATGAGATATCATAAAACTACGTATAATGTAACATCATTTTGTTTATTCAATAGTGTGCTAAAATTATATTTCGATTTATTGTCTCCTTCTGGATAACCTAAATTAGATTCTATTTAGTCTCCGATAAAATTCTCAACTGCAAATGATCTAATATCGTTATCGCTTTAACTAAATAAAGCGTGGGATGTGAAAGTGAGAAAACCGATTACAATCTGCTATTTTTAAAATTCTGAAGCACAGAAAATAATTGTAAAGAGTTAGATTAAAATTATTCCACTATTGAAGCTCATCTGTAATCAACTAAATCAACGCGAGCGATTGATGTTCCGCTGGCATCAACCGTATTGTAATCCAATGAAAATTGCATTAATCGATTTCATTTCATATCACTTGTTTCCGTTAGAAATGATTCAATATGCGGCTATTAGTAAGGTTTGTTTTTTTTAATTTCATTCAGTAATTCGAGATCTCGTCATGGCAACATTTGTGACGCATCGCTGCTTCTGAAGAGCTAATACAATATGCAAGAGCAATTATTCGTAAATATTTTATTGGTTAAACTTACCTTTGAATTTAAATAATATTGCGTCATTACTCATGGCGCAGGATTTAATAGTTAGGTAATATTATGGCTATATAACTGTGTTCAACGTTTCAATTATTAGATATGACTTTACGCTTTTATTAACTTCATTAGGAAAATAAGTAACAATGTTATTAAATCTTGCCCATACAGGGTAAGCGCTTACTGTCAAACTTGCTCTATGCTCGTTTGCCACCGACGTGGTATTAACCCATGGACATCGTAATATGATGTCAATATAAAGACTTCCAAGTGTATTTTAACCTAGGCTACAAGTCTGTAAGCGAAAGCGATCTTGATGACAATTAGATACAATAATTTGGCTCCATCAAGCTAAGCTGATGGAGCCAGAAGTTGGATAGTGGAATTCTTCGGTAGCTACTAGTAGGTGCCCCTCGAGTTTGGAATTTAGAATCATTTGATTCGTTTTCACGAAATACAGTCATCAAAAACAGCGTGTATAAAAAAAATGTTGACAGAGATTATTAATATTAAACACTAAAAAACTAACAAGACAAGTGTAATTAATTGACGAAACTAAAATCCAAGAGTATTTATTACTTTCACTTTATTAATTTTTAAGCGTCAAAGTTGGCGTTTAATTGTAATAAAGTCATACAGGGAATACTAACGACAGTATTCAAGTGTTCTCCACATAATAGCAGCGCAGCGTTTATTGCCCATTGCACAGCGGTCGATCAGCGCCATCTGTGGTCGGCAGGATTATCGCGCAGATCACTGGCACACTTATTAGATGACACGTTTTTTGTTACACGCTCCACAGAGCAAAGCACTGCCTATCCCTCCTCTTCTAAACGTACAATGCGATATCTATATCGCTTTGTTTCATTCTATCCCCCTCTTACACATATCTATCCGGATGTAAAGGAGCGTGAAACATTGTAAATCACATAACGAATAGAGACCCTATTACGATTTCAGGACGTTGACCGGTCTGATTGGTACCTACAAAGCGAAGGGTTATTGAGCGGGAAACAAGATATTTACATTAGTTCGTAACTGTTGGAAAACTGTATCTACCCTACTTCGCTCAGTTTGAGAGTAATGCATCAAGTAATGTACTATGATTTATAACAGAATCGAATATCATATTTCATTGAATGTCTTCATCATCCATGAATGAAGATCCCAATTTGGTGTCTCTAAAAAAATACGCCCACGTTTCCCGACAAAAAAAAACCTTTTTTGATCATTTTTATAATGGCTATACAAAGTACTTGAAACTTTGTCTCAGAAAAGAAAACATAACGTTTTTTTTTTTTTTTTTGAAAGCGACATTAATATACAGTTATTTTCTTTGTTACACCTCGGCTTAATTATATTACACTGAAAGAAATGTTTGGTTACTGTTTACACAAAAATTGGGACTTGCGAACTATGTGTTATATGTTACAAACCGTGTTTGGCTATCAGTGTTCAGTGGCTGGGTATACACTACAAAATAAGTTTTGTAAATTTATGCAAAGTTTATTTTCTTATAACCGTAGTTTAGTTATTTAGTAAAGTTACAAAACCAGTTCGGCTATTTTTTTTTTTTCAGTGTAGTAATATAAAGTACCATGGACAGAGCAGTTGTACCACATAACTTTATCGTAGCATTTGTAGGGTATCGTAGTATTCTTACTAATAATATAATATTCGCTTAAATATTGACGTCGCCCGGCACTCACGCATTTTTCGTAATGATGGAGAAGCTAAAACCAACCTAAAAGTCTGGAAATAACCTTTCAAGATCCTTGTCAATTGGATTAATTCTGTTAAGCAAACGTTGAGAAGTGAACGCGCAGGTATAGTCAGATAAGGGCCCCGGAAATTGCCTTAGCAGTGCCCCCAGAATCGAGTGGCCAGTGCCACAGGCCTGGTGATGGATCGCCTGATCGCATGACCAAGTAATTGTTACTTCAGCTTCGTTTGGCACTCGCGTGCAGGCTTTGTACGTGGCTATATGTAGTGGCTGTCAGTGATGTTTGGTTGGAAGGTGTTAGATTTGGGTGAATTATTTTGTTCGCGCGCTGGAAGATTGTTTAAATTTATTTTAATTTAATTGGTGCAGTTAATTGTTTGTTACTTTTTAAGAGGAATATTTTAGCTAATATGTAGTTCAGTCTATATCATGCTACAAATAATAAACTTCAACTTCACTATAGCTTACAATTCAATGTTTTTATTACTTTTCCTTGTCTGGTATATTTTATAAAATGTATATACTTAGTGTAAATTTTCCCTGTCCCACTAAATTTTTTAAATAAATTCCTGTCCGTCTCCCGCATTAAAGCACTCTCATGCTAGATTTCATCAATATCGTTACAGTATTAGGATAGCCGTAAAAGGTATCAGACATAAAGCCAGACTTTATTTATAATTAAATTAGTCTGGATTTATTAATTTAAACCAACACGATTTTCTTACATAGTTTTAAAACGAATACGGGACTTAATCGCGCAAACTTACGTTTATTATATGGCCTGACGTTTCGAACGTGACGTTACGCTCGTGGTCACAGGCAGACTGGCGAGGAATTGTATCAACATCTTGCTGCGCGGGTTTTGCGAACTACCCGCACTTGATCTTGATTATTCACTTGTACGCTAGGGTTGTCACTTTGCCTACACACAACACTCACGACATCCGATGGTATGTGTTGGAAAGTTTTTTCACCCTTAGATTTGCTAATCACTGGATTCCACGAAGACGAAATACGGGACTTCATACTATAGTCTGGATTACTCCATTATTTGCCTATTAGTAAGTAGTTAGTTAACAATACCATGTTTATTTAACATTATATTAATAACAAACACTAAAACTAATTTGCGACTTTTAGTCCGCCGAGGCCGCGCAGCACAGTGAGCATAATTCTTAACACATAATAAGCTTTTTGATATAGTGCGACATCGTCCATATTGCCAGCACAATTTATAGCAAGTTTTGAGCATGCGACCGGCCGGCCGTTTAATTATTTTCTCTTGTTTACAGGAGATTAAGATTGCTTGAGGCATAAACGTACGATTAATGGGAACTTTCAGTCAGCACGCGAATGATTGCGCATTATTGCTTATTTGTTGCTTGATCAAACGTAAGTAGATTAATTGCTAAACAGTTTCAAAAATTATTTCATCATTTTACCACAGTTTGCATGTTTTTGTTACTGCTTCAAATCAGCATTAACGGCCTCTATACTAGTGTCCCTGCCTACGGAGCAAGAGGTCCCGGGTTCAAATGGTGGTAATCCTGGTTGAGTGTTTAACACAAATATTTGTTCCTGAGTTATGAATGTTTTTATACCGAATGGGGCCTATAACCGGAGCAAAAACTTGAACTGTAGACTTTACTCCTCACTGACAAACATTTCTTCAGCTAACTGTTTTGATTTTAGTACACTTTAAAGTTTATTCTAAGACACAATTTATTGCGAATTTTGTTGTTTCACGTGTGACAAGCAACTTTAAATTATAATGATGATGGCGTAATATTTAATTTGTATGAAAAATAGGAAATCTATAGACTTATAATTTAAAAAAAATAATTTGTTAATAAGCTAGCTAGCGAGGGTACGGAGTGTTAGGGTCGGCAACGCGTATGTAACTCGAGACTGCTTACCATCAGGCGGTCCGTATGCTTGTTTGCCACAAACGTAATATAAAAAAGCGAATTTGTTAGCACCTTATATAATTTCACCTAAAGCGAACTAACAGCACTGCCATCGCAATTCGTCAAGCGAAGACAAAAAAAAATATGGAATCAGTATAATATATTCGAGAATGTTCTTTGAAACAGACCATTAATTACAAATTTGAAATGCGTCAAACATTACCTTCAAAATTGCCTAAGTACAAAATAACACATGCAAAAGTCCTTAAAATACTTTGGACAACAAGTATCATTAATATTTGGAAAGCTAAGCAAAAACGGGCTCCTCAAAGCAGTCGCTTGAAAGCTCCATTAAACAGAGCCATCACGAGTTTTATGCGTTTCCGAAGCTAAACGTTATGACATCGCGACAAAGTTTCACTCCCGTTTGTCCCTTGATGCGAAAACATACGGAGAGGCTGATTAAGCTCAAAACGTAACGTTTAGGGGACTCTCTCTGGTCGCATAACAACTTTTGTCATATTTTTAATTGTCATAATACTTTATGCATAAAATTGTAAGTCATATAAATCCTTAGTCAGAATTATTCCTGAGCATAACTAGGTTTTCGTCATAAATGAGTTATGTCATAATTTTTATGGTCATTAATTCCATTCGCCTAAAAAAATATATGACAACTGCTATGTATGTCTTCAAATATTATGGTTAAAAATGTATGAAACAATATAATATGACTTTTCATTTGTATACGCAATGATGATTATGACACAAGTTATTATGCGTATCAAAGATATGACTTAAACATATAAGCAACCCAATATGGACCCTAACGTTTAGTGTATTTGAAAAAATGCATTAAATATCATTTAAAATCATGTTCCTATGTGAAATTTGGATGGTAACCGCAGCAGCGTTAGAGTTAAACCAAGATAACTCTGGAGCGATGTTGATATCACAGAGAGTAGTGTTATTTTAAATGACATAATTTCATTGAAGTTTGACATTTAAAATTACTTGAAATCTGTCGGGTTTAATTGGCCCACGGTGTATATGTAATAAGAAGCTATTCTACCACACCAGTGAGAGAAAAACCTACAAAAAACAAATCATATAATGATAGTATCGTAAAGTTTTGTTTGGATGTGAAAAAGGGATAACACTCCCTCGCAGCACCCGCGCGTCGCAGTATTCATTAGCCGCCCATGTATCACCGGCCCTTACCATTGAACTTCGGTAATCGAAAACAATAACAAACGCAAACGACTTCCGAACATTCATTGAAAAGGAAAGTTTTACCCATATCGGCGGAAGGTGGCAGGTGCTTACACGGGCATGGGATGGTACGAATGGCATTGTGCAAATGTTTGTAGCTACATAATACGATTTGGACATTACAAGCACTCAAGATCACGGAGCTCAGTAAACATTGTAATTTTGTTCTAGGCTTATATTTTGTTTAAGCTAAATATAATGAGTATTATATTACGTATATTACACATTCACCGCCAGCGCCAGCGACCCGCTAGGTGGTATCTCAGTTCGTAGGCGCTTTTCACTATGTATAGATTTTCCCATATTATTCGCTACGCTCGTTACGAGAGCTCGCGCTAGCACTGAATGTGTTAAGACAAGATTATTATGTTATTTGATTACCTACGATGAAGCCACTATTTCACTGTCAAAAGGTAAAGTGAGTTATGCCTATCTCATCATTATCACGTGATATGAGCGGTACCTTAATTCTGTAATGGAGAGTTTATTCGTCATTTCTGGTCGGGCTTTATAAGACAGTTATCTTGTGTCAGTTAAAATAGTATTTTATTGTCCTTCTTAGCTTTTCACAACCCATAAGAAATAAGACATCTCCAATGATTCCAACTTAACTCATATGTGAATAAAAAGCTCTTTGTTCATAACAGATGAACGTCTTGCGCGTTATCGTACAAAACGTTGAATATTATAAAATGTCGCAATAAAGTAAATAAGGAGACAAATGTACGTACTCGAAAAGGCTACTTTACGTTCACTTAAATATAGAGCTTGAGATCGTAAAGTGAAGGCTGTTTATTGTTTGCGCCTCGTGAACACATAAGGCTCGAGCGGTGCTCGTGAGAAATATTATGAAAACAAATTCGCGTTGAGCACGTTCGCTGTGCAAGTAATAAATAAGAGAGCAAAAGTAGGTGGAGTGAGGAAGCGAGCCGCAAAATGGCATTGTTTGAAATTACATTACTGAGTTAGCCAGCGGAATGGCGCTCATCTATTACGGACTTGTAGCCTGTCGCGACTGGATTAGACGGTGCCGGGATTTATATGACCACATATCTAATAACGGTCATATTTCAGCTTTTCTCTTTTAAAATGGTGTGATATCTCGTGAAATTGCCGCGCTAGTTGTGGATAATGGATAAGTACTGAGACAGAAGGACTTGGTCAACGACGTTTTTTGGTTTATTGGATTTGGCACACATTTCCTTTTGAATCTCGCTTAAAAATTAATAACATATAGTATGATTATTTATGAATAACTGTGAGTTAGTGAAAAGCTCACCACTCTGTCCAAAAACCTCGGCTAATGGTCATATGTATTTTATAGAGTGACGTTTATCTGACGTGCTTTCCCCCCTCCCCCCTCAGCCCCCCAAAATAGGCAGACTGTTTTGTACAGAAAATTACAGTCAAGGTATCTCCATTTGTAGTCCAGTCCGCTGCAGTAAATGTCAATAATCCACACAACGCAGTCGGCCAGAATGCGACACTGCAAAACTGCAGCAGAAACGATGGTACAGTCTCAATCCGAATCTTATACCTTTAAACGAGCAATTCTTGTATATATATATATATATATATATTTCCGGGATCTCGGAAACGGCTCTAACGATTTTGCTGAAATTTGGTATATGGGGGTTTTTGGGGGTAAACAATCTATCTAGATTAGTCTTATGTTTGGTAAAACGCGTGTTTTCGAGTTTTCATGCGTTTTTCTTTCGACGCAGAATATGGTCGCTAATTTCGTGTTGCCGGCCACTGTCCGTCTGGTCCAGCGGGTTAAGACGCGGACTGCTAAACGAGTGTTACGGGTTCGAATCTCGCCCGGCGAACTAACTTTTTTTTTTATATATGTTCAAGTTTATATATAATTTTTTAATTTTTATTGTTTTAGACAAGTTTAATTTAGTAAAAAAATGACCTATGTAATAAGAGAAATTGACAATAGATGGCGTTACTCTGTGACAAGTGCTGCAACTGCAAGGTTAAAACCGATTGTAAATAATAATAATTGTCAGTTCACATTTTACTTTTTAAGTTTATGTAGATTATCACCTATACACCACCATATTACAATAAATATTTATAACCGAGCAAAGCTCGGTCGCCCAGGTACTGTTACCTTAAGAGTGATCTTGCAATCGATATTAAGTTACATAACAAGTACCTATATAAAAAAATGGCACAATATTTGACGCAGGTACTTATAATTGTTGGCTCAAGCAAAAGCAGATTCGCTTCACTCATGTTTTAAGTTTACCGATGCTCATTGTAAATAACCCATATATTTTTTATTACACGTGTAGGTATCGTATATTAGGTAACAATTTAGCAATACAAACTAGCGAATGAAACTATTCGTATAAACACATGGAACATTCTCAGTACAATTCTATCACTATACATTCCAATTAATATTTCTAATACGAGTAGCAGCAAATAAACTAAACGAAACTTAAATTATCCTATCGATATTCAATAGCACAACTGTGCCTATTCCGATTTTTAGGGTTCCGTAGCCAAATGGCATAAAACGGAACCCTTATAGTTTCGCCATGTCCGTCTGTCTGTCTGTCTGTCTGTCTGTCTGTCTGTCTGTCTGTCTGTCTGTCTGTCCGAGGCTTTGCTCCATGGTCGTTAGTGCTAGAAAGCTGAAATTTGGCATGGATATATAAATCAATAAAGCCGACAAAGTCGTACAATAAAATCTAAAAATTTAATTTTTTTTAGGGTACCTCCCCTACACGTAAAGTGGGGGTGAATTTTTTTTTTCGCTTCAACCCTAGAGTGTGGGGTATCGTTGGAAAGGTCTTTCAAAACTAATAGGGGTTTTCAAGAAACATTTTTTGATAAAGTGAATATATTCGGAGATAATCGCTCCGAAAGAAAAAAAAAATGTGTCCCCCCCCCTCTAACTTTTGAACCATAGGTCCAAAAAATATGAAAAAAATCGTGGAAGTAGAGCTTAAGAAAGACATTAAATGAAAACTATAGCGGACATGATCAGTTTAGCTGTTTTTGAGTTATCGCAAAAAGTTTTCCCTTCATAGTAAAAAGACTTACTTTAATTAGGTACTGATTATGCAAATTTGCCTATTTGTTTAACTCGGGTGAAAGGTACCGTTTCATCCCTTGGTTAACAATTTACTATACTTTAAGCTCCAGTTTAGCTTATTGTGACGGAAGAGTAACTACGGAACCCTACACTGAGCGTGGCCCGACATGCTCTTGGCCGGTTATTATATTCATATTTGTTAGGATCTTCGTTATGAATACATTTAGAATAAATTCGGATTTTATACGTTTCAATAAATAAACGATAGAAATATTTGTTATGTTCATAATTTAATGTCAAATATTTTCATATTATAAACCGTCTCTTTTTAGGGTTCCGTAGCCAAATGGCAAAAAACGGAAACCTTATAGATTCGTCATGTCCGTCTGTCTGTCCGATTCTGTCACAGCCACTTTTTTCCGAAACTATAAAAGCTATAATGTTCAAACTTGGTAAGTAGATGTATTCTATGAACCGCATTATGATGTTTACACAAAAATAGAAAAAAAAACATTAAATTTTGGGGGTTCCCCATACTTAGAACTGAAACTCAAAAAATCTTTTTTCGTCAAACCCATACACGTGTGGGGTATCTATGGATAGGTCTTTAAAAATGATATTGAGGTTTCTAATATCATTTTTTTCTAAACTGAATAGTTTGCGCGAGAGACACTTCCAAAGTGGTAAAAAGTGTGTCCCCCCCCCCCCCCCCCCCCCCGTAACTTCTAAAATAACAGAATGAAAAATCTAAAAAAAATATATGATATACATTGCCATGCAAACTTCCACCGAAAATTGGTTCGAACGAGAACTAGTAAGTAGTTGTTTTTTAATACGTCATAAAAATTAAAAAAAAAATTTTTTCATCAAAACCATACGTGTGGGGTATCTAGGGATAGGTCTTCAAAAATCATATTTAGGTTTCTAATATAATTTTTCTCTAAACTGAATAGTTTGCGCGAGAGACACTTCCTAAGTGAAAAAAATGTGTGTCCCCCCCCCTGTAACTTCTAAAATAACTGAATGAAAAATCTAAAAAAAATATATGGTTTACATTACCATGCAAACTTCCACCGAAAATTGGTTTGAACTAGATCTAGTAAGTAGTTTTTTTTTAATACGTCATAAATGGTATGGAACCCTTCATGGGCGAGTCCGACTCGCACTTGGCCGCTTTTTAACAACTAGAAAGTACAGTCGAGTTCACAATAGTAGTTTATGTGACTGCTACATAATAAAAGGCATTAAAATACACGAGTGTTTTAAAGCCTAATTAATTTTATATTTACAAATTAATTAAAAGATAAACTACGTCAAATGGCGGTAAATGAAAATTTTTTCACGAATGTCATGCATCCGAAGTTTTTTTCAATTCATAGACAAACTAGAGTCAGGGGCCGGTTGGCATATCGTTAGATAGTATCGAATCGATACCAACTAACATGCGAGATATGTCAAATTGTACGAGTATGTAATTGACATTTCATTTCGAATAAAACGTCATCTCGACTGATATTAGAATAGAAGACAAAATAATATATTTTTCACGTCAGCAGCTCGAACAAGGGTAATTTGCTGCTTAAAAACAGTGAGCAAAATCGCATTTTGCTCACCGAGTGAGACAAAATAACATTCACGTGACCTTTAGATTCGAATGTCATTTCAAGGTGCGGAGCCTAATACAAGTTCGAAATATTTGGATTCTATTGTCTTTATCCCTTTCACGTCCTTAGCAAAAAGAAAGAGACAAAAAAGTGCATACGTAATTCAACGGTATATTGACGGTTTATAATAGACCCCCTAAATAAGTCAGACCGCATCGTCCCAAAACACCCTACGAAAAAAAAAATTAATAAAAACACCATATTTTACGTATTTTATTATACAATCAAAACAATGAAATTATACAAATTTACGCAATTGTTACGCAGTAAATAATTCTACTTAACTACTTTTAACGATTTCTACTATAGTTGACAAATAGTAGTATCCGCAATTCGGACCGGATGTTACAAAGTTTTTTTTTTTACAAAAAAAAAAATTGTTGATTGGACTGTCAATTGTTGTTCGTTAATTCATTATTTTCGTATTATTTTATTGAAATTTCTTTCGTTTTGTTTTATTGCGGTAATTAAAGTTAATTGCTAGAATACCTTCAGAAAACATGAGTGAAATAGTGATCCGTCCGTCTGGATTAAATTTTTTCAGGTTGTATTTTTTGATGGCTGACTGACGTGAAAATTTTTGTGTACTACACGAAATCAAAGTTATTTACATCTCGTGCGCTTTACGCTCGTGAATCTATTATAGAATCTTCCGCCTGCACGGGACTCAAAACAAACACTCGAAGAAATATCAAACTTTGCTCTCTTGTTGTACAAATAACTATTTCAGAGATGTTCGAAATTTGAATGTCATTACCACATTGATTTAATATAATAATGAAGCAATAGGGTTGTTTCCAATTTTTTGAAACGCTTGTATTACGTTTCACATTAACTAAAAGTTGCCCTAAAATTCAACTTTTATACTAAAAACGACTTTAATATGTTAAATTAACAAAATATATTTTGACAGATGCTTTCGCGCCCAAAACGCTCTTTGAAAATTGTGTGACGTCACAGTTTACGGTTTGACACATAACTACATACATACGTAGAAGATACAAACTGTCAACTGACATTTGTCATTTGTTGTTTATCGCCTAACTGTCAACAGTGTCAATCCGAGAGTTGTGACGTAATCAGAATCTTCAATGACGTTTCGAGTTTGGTCACGTGACGTGTGCCAAAATATATTTTAAATTCAATATTTACAAAAATATGATCATTACAGGTCCCAGGTCCAGGTCAGGTCAGGTAAAAGTAGTTTAACATGTTCTTATAATCCAAAAGAATTTATTAGGATACAATTCTGCCCTAAGATTTGTAGATGGAAACAACCCTATTACATCATTTTCACAGATAATATTTTTTTGTAACAAAACAGTTTATCGTAATGTTGGCTATTATTGGCGGATTTGGAAGGTATCATAGAGAGTTTATGATATGTGTGTAGTTAAACATCTTTACAAGCCAACGTTTCAAAAATATATTTACAAGGTCTTATTATCATGTATGATTTATGCATGAATTCCATCCATAATGTCTATGCAATCTTGCAGCTCGCTGTTCGTTAATAAATTCTCCAGAATGTCCTGGGTGGGTAGCCAACGTGCCAATCGTTAACGCTCAGTAGCGAACGAAACGCAACTGTCACCTCTCGCACTAATATGGAAGAGTGATAGAGAAAGATAACTACGCTACGCTACGGATCGTTAACGATTGGCACGTTGTCTAAGCACTTTATTACATAAAAAGGGTTACTTTTGCGAGGGCATCGTCTCGCTCTTTCAGACTTGCGATTTGACGGATGACAACTAGCAGCAACGTTACTGTTGCCACATGACTGCTGCAACATTAACACGAGCGATGGCAATGTCAATTCTTTCATAAATTGGGTTACTGTCGTTGCCGCATTACTGAAGCGATTAGAATGTTCAATCCGTCACTCATTTTATCGAGATTGACACTATTGGCAGTAAAAATGCCTGCATCAACTCCATAGGTAACGATACAATATGAGTAGTAATGGTGCTGCAGTCATCATCCAAAGGTCACCGCTTGAACAAGTTGCCATTTGCAGTTCGCGCTAAAACGAGATAATTTATAAGATCCTTTAAGCTGAAACAAATAATACGATACACGCCTATACGCACTATAAAACTAATTTGTAGGGGGTACATATGTTTTATGTAAATACTTGTACCCCGCATCGCAAGTTCAAGAGCACGATTAAGTACATACAATAAAATAAACATACGGCCCTGTGTTTGTCGCTCGGAAACAATGGTCCCGTTGATCCTCACCTGTATGATGGAACAACATTCGCGAAAACATTTCGGCGACGTAACGTGAACGTGTTACGACCATGGGGAGCGATTCTTAGAACGTGAGACAAAACTCTTACTCTGACAACCTAAGGAAGACGCTAGACGTTTATCGCAGATGAATCATCGACCACCAGCGTCAGATATAATCTTTATAATTCAGAATCACACATGAGAGATATTATAGCTCATAACCTGTTTAAAGTCTAAGCCCTCTCGAATTAATTATTCAACTCATAGTCAAACTGTAAAGATAGGTCGTCAAAGACATCAAACTATCTAACACAAACAAGAGGAAGTAGTTCACAAAGTTCAAGTAATTATACAAATAGAACTAATAAGAAATTCGATTATACTTGTGTACCAATGTTAAAATACCAGAGCACTATTTTAGTTTTAAAACAATAGATAAAAATTGAAAAGAAAATCGATCCATGAATCTCTTAGATGACATATACATATATTTAACGGCCTCCCAGCCTAATCAGTTCACCCTGGCTACGAAGCCGGAGGTCCTGGCCTCTAATCTCACTAAGGGCATTAATTTGTGTTTATAACTAATGTTTTACCCTGAGTTATGAATGTTTTCTATGTGTGGCTTGCGTACTTTCAGTGGCTGGTGTAACACGTTGTATAAATATATATTTATTTATTTAATAATGTATGTCGTCGCTAAATACCCCTCCCACAACCTTTGCTTAGTTTGATGGTGCTAGATCGATCTGTGTAAGAATGTCCGCAAATAGTAAATATGTATACTATATAGAATGGTTTAAGGATAACGGCCGAGGCACCTCGTCAGGTGCTCCCGATTCGCGCGAATTGCTTGTTTAACATATTTTTTCGTTTCTGTCTCGTTTACGTTTAACGTAACGACTTGGCACGCGGTATGTTTTTGAATGCCATCGACTCGCGCACTTTCTTACGGAGATAAACATTGCTTAGTGTTAATGTTTGCCGTGCCCATGATGTTTAATAGCGTACCCTAAACTAGAATATGTTATTATTCTAGATACTAAGTTATGTATCAAAATAATAGAATATTTATTTCAAATAAAATATCTATTAATGCGTTGTCACATTCGTTTATACAGGGCAAAGAGCATATAATCATAATCACTACGTTTTAAGAGACGGGACTCCCATACTAGCGAGTGGAATCAGTTTGTTTCGCAAATCATTACCAAACTGTACGACAAAGAACTGTCAAAGAACCATAGTACCAACATAAGCGATTTAAATAGTGTAGTACGCTACCCGCTTGCGTTTCTTATCGATATCGATAAAATAGGGAGGGTTGATACATAGACTCCTGTCTACAAATGTTGTACTCAAAATCAGGTTAGTATCGAGTCCACATTTAAGTTGTATGTTATACGTATAGTGGATAGTTCTTTGAGTGGACGAATACGTGGTCTGGCTTAATGTGGACCCGAATTATTTTTATACAGTTTTTAAGTCGAGATTTTTTTTATTAATAGAGCTTTATTTTCAAAATGATCTGCACATACATGTTTCAATAAATGTAACTTTTCTATGGGAAGATGTATCAGGTATTCGTTCCCAACAAATTTGACCCACTGCCTACATCTGAAAACATACAGACTTGGATAAACATGACTTTATGTACAGTTTATTTTCTAAGTGCATGCTAATGACTAATGAGATCATCAACTGATTTTGACTGATGAACAACCCTTTATCAATGCTGTAACTTTTTATGTATTTATATGTCTATTAATCATGAGAACCGGTCTGGCCTAGTTGGCAGTGACCCTGCCTATGAAGCCGATGATCCCAGGTTCAAACCCTGATACGGGCATTTATTGGGAAAAATGACTGTCTTGGGTGAGACTTGAACTCACGGCCTCGGGATCGATATTCCAGCGCTCTGCCATCTGAGCCACCAAGACCTCATCCATAGGCAGGAAATTTTTCCACCATATCATATGGGTCTAGGGGACCTTAGCGACATCTACCGTAAGAACGTTGCACTTCTTAGACGGCTACCGGAGTTCCAAGTCCAATATTGGAAATTCAGATGGCAGAGTGCTGGAGTATCGATCCAGAGGCCTTGAGTTCAAGTCTCACCCAAGACAGTAACTTTTCCACTTTTAAATTTATTCTAAGCTTAACGTGATATTTAATCACCACTCTTATTTCAACAATAATACTCAGTGTGATAGTTTATTATCCACATTATTATGTTTACCTACGTAATCCCAGACAAAACACGAGACACTAATTGTGCTGAAACACAATAATGACATCTAAACCTAATATCGTCTTTCATAATGACGTAATAGACTGGCCCGAACACATCAAAGGCTTTTAATAACTCCCATGTTGAAATATAAACTACGATAAGGTCAGGGTGCGGCTATTGGTATTTAATTAAAAAGGGAATTTACACTAATGAAAGAGGCAGTGTTTCAAGGACACATTACCGTCGGCAAAAATGTTATCGACTTTTACTATAACTAATTCTGAGGCACGTGTTCTAGAAAATAAAAAAATGACCTACTTTACATGCAATAAGATTAAATCAGCATGTAAGCTGCCAAAATTGATCAATGAAAATAAGTCCAGGAAAGTGGGAAATACAAAACAAACAACATCACTGGGCAATTGGGCATGCAATCAAAAGCATTGAGTAATTTCATCCGCATTTATTCTCTTCTTTTTACAATTTTATAACGATTTATCGTGGTTCATTGATAGATTGATACCTTTTAATATGGTTTCCAGATAGATATTTGCGAAATCTCTGTAAACAAGCATAATAATATATAAAACACGTGTTTTTGTTAAGCTGAAAAAATAGCAACATTTGTTTAACGAAGGGCCGTTGCCCGTCTGTCAAAAGCACGACATGTCAGACTGTCGGGAGGGCTGTCTTGTCGACAGCTCGAGGCACTTAATTAATAGTTGGTGGGTACCTTAGTATAACCACAAAATAAAAAATAAACAGAAGGTCCGTTCCTGCCGTTCTTGAAAATACATACCTAAACTTGCCCAACTCACTAGGGTTGCTACTGTATTAATTTCGAATTTTAAAAAGGAGTAGGTAATATAAGTTTACAGACATACATACATCGATTCGTTTATACATAGATCTTATCATGTTTACACCTTAGACTGCATTTTGACGTACATGACAGTAGGTACCTACGTAGCGGCGGGGACGTCAAGTGAGCAACGCGCGCACAGCCCGACTAAGCTCTGCCCGAGAGTGCCCGAGAACGCCTGTAAATGTAACGTTTGTGTGCGTGCGGCGAAAATGGCACTTTGTACTGAGCGAACTCTCTACTCCGGCGCGCGCCGCCGATATTTACTTTGTGGTATAACTGACGTACAAAATGGTCAATTTTTACAACATTACAATAATTTTATTATAGATGGACTACGATCGGATATAACTAACGTAACATAATCTTCGCCAACAGAGTAATAAATAAAATAAAAGACATACCTATGTCATATAATAAGCATATACTTATACCTACACTATGCCCCTTCTTCAGACGTTTCTTTACGTCTTTATTTTTATTATAAATAATCTACCCATTTTCGAAACGTTATCGTTGAAATTGAGCCTTACAGCAAACCGAGTTAAGTCTCATCACAAGATAAGTATCTCAGTAATGCGGGCAATAAATAAAAAGCTGTGTCGTGATTGATATCACCCTGGGGTAATCATTCTGCAGCTAACTAGAAGAAATATACGTCGAGGATATATCACTGGAGCAGGACGTAGGATAGCAGTAACTAAAAGTAACATATTCCGTGTGTTAGAAATATAAAATAATTTAATTATTTCTATTTTGATACTAGCTGTTAATATTAAATAAAATACGGTCATTGATTAGCCTTTTACCATAGTATTGCATTGATGCATCCGGTGTAATATTACACCTTATGTTATAATACTAATTAACCTAATAAATGGCTTTATGTAAGATAAACATATATCATAATTAATTAATTAATAACAAAAGAATTTTCAAACGTTTAAAAGTGGTTATAAATGTAATCTTTGATAAATAGTCGTAACACCAAAAATGTTAATAAAAATGAGGGTTTCATAGCGGTGAAGATGGCGGCACCTGTGGAAAATCGAGCTGTGTTCCTAGTATTTGTTTGATAATAGTGATTACATAAATACTACACTTGTAACAGTTGTTTAATTTAATATATCCGAAGTTACAAGAAGTATCACGCCCAATATTAATAAGGTGTAAGTAGTATAGATTAACTGTGCTGGGACTGGTAAGTGCAAAATGTATTTTTATGTTGAACCGGCAAGTTGAGACGAGGACGGCCAACTATTTTTCTCTTGTAGTAGTCATATTTGCTTCGAAATAATATTCTGATAAAAAAAAATACAATTACAATTGGTTGAGTTTCGTATTAATATGACCATAAAGTCTATTTTATCGTACCAAGGTGTATAGTTCCAATTTTACACATAATATTAATTTTCTCCTAGCATATTTATAATGGGTTTTACTCAAATGCCAGTCTTATTGCTGGGGCCGGAAGGTTCAAATTACAAATTGTAATTTTCCTGCTATTAATGGACGAAACTTAATTTTGGAAGAAGTGCAGCAATTTTTATTAAAAGTACACTGAGGTACACTAGAGGTACAGTATAAGTACCTACATACATTTTGCGTGATATAAAGTAAGATTTAATAGGTCCACCCGCTATCCTGACGTCAGGTTGGCGGGTGGACCTCGGCGAATTTCAACGGAATATAATATTTATTTATTATTTAGTATAACCACATACATTTTGTGTGAAATAAAGCAAATTAAATAGGTCCTCCCGCCATCCTGACGTCAGAATGGCGGGTGGACCTTTTTTGTTAAATATCTCGTTTTAGGGAGAGGTACACTGGTTTCTGTTAAGGATACACTGAGGTACACAGAAGGTACAATATGTTTTATAAATATTTCGTTGAAATTCGCTCAGGTCCAGCCGCCATCCTGACGCTCACGGAACGCGGAATGAATGTAAGTAAATAAAATCACTACTTAATGATTTTAATGATTATTTTCGATACGTACGTAATAAACAGCAGTAGTACATCAATTTCCATAAGAAAACAATATCTTATGTCATTTACATCTACATATGTGTACTAAGTGGCACCGCTACAGAGTATGCTCCCCAGCGGCGCCACTTTCAATGCGCATTATTTCGCTTCCTAGTACAGGTACAGCCATAAACATAAAATGTACGTTAAGGTACATCATTCCATCCTATAATTCATTAATTTTCATTTTGGTGGCGCCGCTGCACACTGTAACACTGTAACACACAAATATTCACTTTTTATATTTTTAATAAAGGATGTTTGTCAATTTCGTTCTCGCCTTTCCCATGCGCGCGCAGTAAAATCGCATATAGAAAAATAAATAACGCGCCATTTTCCGCTTGTTACGGCATTGGGCTAGTATCGCAAGTTTTCAGTTTGAATATTGACAAAAATGTCCATTTCAAGGATCGAAAATGAAGGACACAACTATACATTTGACGCTGCGAGATAGAGGTAAGAACCGCGAAGAGGCTAAAACTTTCTCATAAAAATCGAGTGAAAAATAGTTAGCGGTATAATATGAAACTTTTGCCCAATGGAAAACCAGCAAACCGCCCAATCTTTCTCGGAAAGCGTGTTTTTAACTTCAATGATTTGGCGAATAAGTAACTACAAGCCCAGTTCGCTTTGGTGCAATTTATTGATGTTATAATTTAAGTTGTAGCCCACCATTTTGAAAATTGTTCGTTACTGTTTTAAGAATTAAAATTTGATTAATATATCAGTTTTGTTTTTTGCCTCGCTAGTGCTCATGGGAAATAATCCCAAGAATTGGTGTAGGCACGAAAGCGACTGCCATCTGGCCTATAATGTTCTATTAACCAATATGCAAATTGTGAATGACGCGTCCATAATTTCCGCCTCTACTTTTATAGATATCTGACTCATTTGAAAAGTGTGATTTGGCTCGACTCCCTCCCCCTGACTTACACAGTATAAGATTTTTGAAAATCCGCCCCGCGAAAATTTTGTGGAAATTTGTTATCTGAGCTGACATTGATTAAGAATTTACGTTCGATTTATAATGACATAAAAATCGAAGGAGGGTTTAGAAATTATTTATTAGGTACAAAAACTTTGAAATTATTTTACAAACACTTTGTAACTTAATTACGTGATGTTGTTCGAGAAAAATATTATTTCGGGATGGAGTTATTTTTATTGGAATCAGATTAAACTATTCATTTAAACTTTTAATAGTAATAATAATAGCCTTTTTGGTTCCTAGAAAGTTTCCTAAATTATCACCGAAATAAATACCTACTTATAACTCTACAATAACAATTAATCATAACATTGTTCATTTATTGCTCGCATTTGCTAGATATTGCCATGACAAGTGACAAAATAATTAATTAATCGCGCTGACTGCGTTAATATCGTAAGAAAGTGTCTTGTCGCGCCGACGTCGCTACAAGCTGACCAGTCGGCTTGAGTTAACTAGGTATGTGTCATTCATAATATTTTAATTAATATTGTCGTCCTATTTATTTCCAACAAATAAAAAAGAGGTAGTTATAATAGGCTACGCTTTCACTAAGCTTATTGGTTGGTTTAGATAGCAGGAATTTTTCATTTGGATAATGGGCCAACATGGGAAACTATCGATTTTATATCTCTCAGCCTGGTTTAGTCTGATGGACATATCTCTGCACAAATCTACATTCAACCTTTTTTTAATAATACGAATAAATAATTTGATGGTTGACTGGTAGAGAATGCCTTAAGGCATTAAGTCGACCATTTGTACAATTTTATATCGTGCAATAAAGTTTAAATAAATGAATAAATTTGTATTTGTAAATCTAACAATTCGCAGAAGTGAGGCTTGCCCAGGTGGGCAACTTGAAACATTAATAAAAAGCGCTTAGATCCCGGAATCCCCGTACCTATTTGACCTGCTCTTTTATAAACGAAAATAATAAAGGGATATAAGTAGATATTCTAAACAAAATGTAACTATTTTAATTTGACTAGAATTTAATCCCCCAGAATGCCCATAGCATATGATATTGTGTTGCCACAAGTTATGGACTGTAGCGGTGGAACTTACCTTTAACAAAATTAATATATTCATACAACGTAGCATATAATTTTTTTTAAACATATAATCTACGAAGATCCAAGCCAAATCGACAATAGTAACTATACATCGAGCAAAACTAACTCTTCAACTTAATCTACGCTTGAAGAAACCACATATCTTATTTTAAATTGTGTGTGAAATCTAAGACAATTTCCTGCTTCGAATTCGAATTTGACAGGTAAACGAGATGGCGTTGTACAGCTCCATATTGCGGTAGATCTGATTGTCAAAAGTTGACGTTTGACAATTCGGTGACCGCAAAACATGTGGAGCAGTACAACGCCATCTGTTTTGGATTTAAAATTAAGAGCCCTTAATCCTTGGAGCGTTCTCCGATTTCACGAAATAACGCTCGATAGATGGCGTTGGCGCTCGGTACGCGAGCGCCGGCAACGCGACGCGCGTTTCAATGCAGACTAGAATAATCTTGATAGTTTTCAATATAATTTCAAGCAACATTAATTTTAGTGTCATATGATATCATATGGGCACTCTTTATTTTATTGTATATGCACAGTAGTTTTTTTTTTTTATGTACACTACTACTAAGTGTACAGACTACAGAGTGTACTATAACCCTTGCTCTTTATTCTGTCTCTTTCACACCAATGGAAAATGAAGAAGTTACTAAATGACTGCAGGTATAAATAAAGTATATTAGTGCGATAGAGAGACAGATAGTGTTTCGTTGTCGTATCGTAAACGATTGGCATGTTGGCCACACACTTGCTTAGTGCCTAGCCAAAATACCAATCGTTTGCGTATATTAGTGCGATAGAGAGAGAGTAGTGTTTCGTTGTCGTATCGTAAACGATTGGCATGTTGGCTACGCACCCATGATACCTAGCCAAGAAGCCAATCGATTGCGCATATTAGTGTGATAGAGAGACAGATAGTGTTCCTTGTCGTATCGACTGGCATGGTGGCTACGCACCCATGCTGCGTAGTCAAGATGCCAATCGTTTGCGCACATTAGTGCTATAGAGTTTCAGTGTTATTTGAAATCACGTTAGGGTTTGTATTATTATTTTTGACCCGAATGAAGTCCATCCAAGTTCTTATGATGGAGTCAGGAGTTGGTCACCAGAACTCCTAATCTACTCATTATAATTCCATCGTGCTTGGGCTCAAAAGATTTGCCCTGACGAACACCATCGATCTAGATGAGGTCCAGGGTCTCATGACGGACTCAGGAGTTGGTCACCAGAACTCCCCAGAACTCCTAATCTACTCATCATAACTCCATCGAGTTTGGGCTCAATAGATTTACCCTGATGAGCACCATCAATCTAGATGAAGTCCAGGGTCTCATGATGGAGTCAGGAGTAGGTCACTAGAACTCCTAATCTACTCATTATAATTCCATCGTATTCGAGCTCAATAGATTTGCCCTGACGAGTACCATCGATCTAAATGAAGTCCAGGGTCTCACGATGGAGTCAGGAGTTGGTCACCAGAACTCCTAATCTACTCATTATAATTCCATCGTGTTTGGGCTCAAAAGATTTGCCCTGACGAGTACCATCGATCTAGATGAAGTCCAGGGTCTCATGATGGAGTCAGGAGTTGGTCACCATAATTCCTAATCTACTCATCATAACTCCATCGTGTTTGGGCTCAATAGATTTGCCCTCACGAGCACCATCAATCTAGATGATGTTCAGGGTCTCATGATGGAGTCAGGAGTTGGTCACTAGAAATCCTAATCTACTCATTATAATTCCATCGTGTTTGGGCTCAAAAGATTTGCCCTGACGAGTACCATCGATCTAGATGAAGTCCAGGGTCTCATGATGGAGTCAGGAGTTGGTCACCAGAACTCCTAATTTACTCAATATAATTCCATCGTGTTTGGGCTCAAAAGATTTGCCCTGACGAGTACCATCGATCTAGATGAAGTCCAGGGTCTCATGATGGAGTCAGGAGTTGGTCACCATAATTCCTAATCTACTCATCATAACTCCATCGTGTTTGGGCTTAATAGATTTGCCCTCACGAGCACCATCAATCTAGATGATGTTCAGGGTCTCATGATGGAGTCAGGAGTTGGTCACTAGAACTCCTAATCTACTCATTATAATTCCATCGTGTTTGGGCTCAAAAGATTTGCCCTGACGAGTACCATCGATCTAGATGAAGTCCAGGGTCTCATGATGGAGTCAGGAGTTGGTCACCATAATTCCTAATCTACTCATCATAACTCCATCGTGTTTGGGCTCAATAGATTTGCCCTCACGAGCACCATCAATCTAGATGATGTTCAGGGTCTCATGACGGAGTCAGGAGTTGGTCACCAGAAGTCCTAATCTACTAATTATAATCCCATCGTGTTTGGGCTCAAAAGATTTGCCCTGACGAACACCATCGATCTAGATGAGGTCCAGGGTCTCATGATGGAGTCAGGAGTTGGTCACTAGAACTCCTAATCTACTCATTATAATTCCATCGTGTTTGGGCTCAACAGAGTTGCCCTGATGAGCACCTACAATCTAGATGAGGTCCAGGGTCTCATGATGGAGTCAGGAGCTGGTCACCAGAACTCGTAATCTATTTATCATAACTCCATCGTGTTTGGGCTCAATATATTTACTCCGACAAGCACCATCAAATTACCATTATGATGAATAGATTAGGAGTTCTGGTGACCAACTACTGAGTCCATCATGAGACCCTCGACTTAATCTAGATCGATGGTACTCGTCAGGGCAAATCTTTTGAGCCCAAACACGATGGAGTTATGATGAATAGACTAGGAGTTCTGGTGATCAACTCCTGAGTCCATCATGAGACCCTGGACCTGATCTAGATTGATGGTGCTCGTCAGGGCAACTCTATTGAGCCCATACACGATGGAGTTATGATGAGTAGATTAGGAGTTCTGGTGACCAACTCCTGACTCCATCATGAGACCCTGGACCTCATCTAGATCGATGGTGCTCGTCAGGGCAAATCTTTTGAGCCCAAACACGTTGGAATTATAATGAGTAGATTAGGAGTTCTAGTGACCAACTCCTGACTCCATCATGAGACCCTGGACTTTATCTAGATTGATGATGCTCGTCAGGGCAAATCTATTAAGCCCAAACACGATGAGGTTATGATGAGTAGTTTAGGAGTTCTGGTGACCAACTCCTGACTCCATCATGAGACCCTGGACCTCATCTAGATCGATGGTGTTCATCAGGGCAAATCTATTGAGCCCAAACACGATGGAGTTATGATGAGTAGATTAGGAGTTCTGGTGACCAACTCCTGACTCCATCATGAGACCCTGGACCTCATCTAGATCGATGGTGCTCATCGGGGCAAATCTTTTGAGCCCAAACACGTTGGAATTATAATGAGTAGATTAGGAGTTCTAGTGACCAACTCCTGACTCCATCATGAGACCCTGGACTTTATCTAGATTGATGATGCTCGTCAGGGCAAATCTATTGAGCCCGAACACGATGAGGTTATGATGAGTAGATTAGGAGTTCTGGTGACCAACTCCTGACTCCATCATGAGACCCTGGGCCTCATCTAGATCGATGGTGTTCATCAGGGCAAATCTATTGAGCCCAAACACGATGGAGTTATGATGAGTAGATTAGGAGTTCTGGTAACCAGCTCCTGACTCCATCATGAGACCCTGGACCTCATCTAGATTGATGGTGCTCGTCAGGGCAACTCTATTGAACCCAAACACGATGGAGTTATGATGAGTAGATTAGGAGTTCTGGTGACCAGCTCCTGACTCCATCATGAGACCCTGGACCTCATCTAGATTGAAGGTGCTCGTCAGGGCAACTCTATTGAGCCCAAACACGATGGAGTTATGATGAGTAGAGTAGGAGTTCTGGTGAGCAACTCCTGACTCCATCATGAGACCCTGGACCTCATCTAGATCGATGGTGCTCATCAGGGCAAATCTTTTGAGCCCAAACACGTCGGAATTATAATGAGTAGATTAGGAGTTCTAGTGACCAACTCCTGACTCCATCATGAGACCCTGGACTTTATCTAGATTGATGATGCTCGTCAGGGCAAATCTATTGAGCCCGAACACGATGAGGTTATGATGAGTAGTTTAGGAGTTCTGGTGACCAACTCCTGACTCCATCATGAGACCCTGGGCCTCATCTAGATCGATGGTGTTCATCAGGGCAAATCTATTGAGCCCAAACACGATGGAGTTATGATGAGTAGATTAGGAGTTCTGGTGACCAGCTCCTGACTCCATCATGAGACCCTGGACCTCATCTAGATTGATGGTGCTCGTCAGGGCAACTCTATTGAACCCAAACACGATGGAGTTATGATGAGTAGATTAGGAGTTCTGGTGACCAGCTCCTGACTCCATCATGAGACCCTGGACCTCATCTAGATTGAAGGTGCTCATCAGGGCAACTCTGTTGAGCCCAAACACGATGGAATTATAATGAGTAGATTAGGAGTTCTAGTGACCAACTCCTGACTCCATCATGAGACCCTGGACCTCATCTAGATCGATGGTGTTCGTCAGGGCAAATCTTTTGAGCCCAAACACGATGGGATTATAATTAGTAGATTAGGAGTTCTGGTGACCAACTCCTGACTCCGTCATGAGAACTTGGACTTCATCCGGGTCAAAAATAATAATGCAAACCCTAACGTAATTTCAAGTGAAAATGCGTTTTTCAGAAAATCGCAGCCAAATAACACTAGACCTTACTCATAGTGTTGTGTTCCTGCCGGTGAGTAAGGTTGCCAGAGCTCAACGAGGGGCGGGAGGGGGTTAGGGTCGGCAACGCGCATGTAACTCCTCTGGAGTTGCAGGCGTACATATGCGGGCCGTATGCTTGTTTGCCACCGACTTAGTATTAAAAAAAAAGTAACACTGAAAATCCATCAATAAGCGAGTCTGTTAGGCATACTGTAAAAAATGAACTTTTATTAAGATTTTCTAATCGCAGTATATAGCACTTCTCGGAACTCCGTAGCTGATTACGATCGCAACGAATGCCTGACAATCGAGCACAGGTCCGTCCTCTAAGCGCGCTCCGCGCGGACTGAGAGCGGGGCGTCGCTGCTGCGTGATTTATACGTGTTTTAAAAAAATATAAATTTACGGCAATGTAGGTCCCATAGTTACGATTTTTTTTTTATAGGTTAACATAAAGTTACAGTTTGCTATAATATTATTTTTAAAGCAAAATATGCGTACAATTTGCGGAAATAAAATATAATAAAACCCTGTTTTCGCCAAAAAAATGAAGAAAACTCGGAAGGTATTTTATCAGTTTTTTCAAATGAATCTTCGATTGTTAATCATTCCAGCCCCTCGTACGAGATATGTTGAATCAAATTGTAGTCATTCATGTACCAAATGATTCTTGTTTATAGCAAAATTGAGAACCGAAACGCCACATCTCACTGCAAAATTTGGAAAAGACTCCCAAAAAACCTCATTAAAAAAGAGGTTTAAAAGAGAAAATGAAAATTTGAACTGTTGGAGCCCCTAGTTTAGGAAACGATTATTTAAGTACGTTATCAGTTTTTGAATAAATACTAATAGTTACGTCGTAATCTTGAATGAAAAAGGAAGCATTTTACAAAATACGCTCGTCTGTAGGAATAAGGACTCTTAAGGGGTGCGTGTTTTCTTAGACTGTACCTCTCTATACAATAAATTCTCTTTGGTATATAGTACCTTGTTCCACTGAATAAATAATAAACTTTTCAAAGCCGCATCTGCTTTTTCTTCGCACTGCTGTCGTGGCTGTGGACGGCCGTAAAGACACATGCTGCAACCCCTTCGTCCCTTCCAATTTTTCCGACAAACTTCTCAACTATATGTGCGTTTTGGATAAGGGTCGTACCTGCATCAGCGCCACCTAATGGCACATTAAGGCAGACAGTTTCAGGCATGTTCTTCTAATCGTCGTACGACACTGGCCACAAAAGCCCAAAACCAGTATAAGCACGATCGCCGATTATACTCGTTGTTACAGACTTCGAGGTTATACTTGTGTCAGTATAGCTAGAGTCGATTAATCTCTACTTGGTAGGCAATGGGAATACGCAGTGAAGCCGACATGCCAGATGTCGTCCATACGAGGGTACAGTCAAAGTTGAATGAACTCTGGTTTTCAATTAATGGTACCTTTGGACGGTTTAGTGTTTCTACGTGTAATTGAAAGTTCTGTCAAGGCTGTAACTTACGATGTGGTTAATTAAAGTTTATACGTATAAAGTCATCCCGTTATTAAGAACTATAATTTTGTATTTCTAACGTGTATTTGATGAAAATAGTTGGACTTTTAGGGTGCCGTTTTCAACTAGAAACCCTTATAGTTTCACCATGGCCGTCTGTATGTCTGTCCATCCGTCAGTGATCGTTAGTGCTAGAACGCTGAAATTTGTCATGGTCATGGATATATACATTAGTTACGCCAACAAAGTCGTAAAATAAAGACTATAAAAAAAAATTAGGGTGGCTCCCATACACGAAAGTGGGGATGATTTTTTTTTGCTCCAACCCTATAGAGTAGGTCTTTCAAAATTAATTTTGATAAAAACAATATTTTCGGAAATAACTGCTCTGAAAGGAAAATAATTGAGCCCCCCCTCTAACTTTGAATCATGGGTAAATTGAAATGAAGGTAAATTGATTTGCTTAAATTATTTGTCATTTCTATTGAATTCTACTAACTTGTACCTTTAGCATAACGGTTCAATTTACCAACGTTTCTGTTCAGACAATTGCAAACTTCTGTACACGTGTTGGTAGCAGGTGTCTCTGACAATGGGTTCTAATTTGTCAGGTTTATGCTAAGTCGCCCCTTATCACGTGACGTCACAACGCGTTGTCAATCTGTCCGCTCATGTAAGGGACCATCTCGAAATCACTACTATGCCAGTGATTTGTGAACACACAGAATAACCTATTTACTGTGATCTGACATTTGGTATGTCAATTATAATAAAAATTCAACGTTTCAATTTAAATCATAGATTCAATGTATGTACTCATAAATATATCTACAGCCAGTCTGTTTGATAGATAAGCTAAGTATACCTACCTACATTACAAGTTCTAACTTGAAATCAATAACTTATCCAGCGCGGCAATGCCGCAAGTATCTTTGCCATTTTTGGGCTTGGTGGGGGTCGGAATGGGGTTAATAGTATGAGTAGGGTAGTATTATTCTATTCGTAATGTGCATATTTTAGTAGTAGAGTTAGTTTTAGCATACGTTTTGGTTTTAGATTATAAGTTTTGACATGTAGTTTTAGTGTATTGATTATTGTGCTTAATTGTTATTAAACAAAGGAATTAATAACTTTAAATTTTAAATGTCTAAATCGATTTTGCTGCCTGGATTTGCAGTCAGCATTAATGTTGCGCTGCAATACTGCCGCAGTAGTGCTGGTGGAGTCTGGATCCGAACAGTACTTTTAAGAGGCTGTCAATACCTAAAGCGCGCACTGTCTATTTGTATCGGCGTAAATGAGATAGCACTGTCGCATGTTCCTGGGCCTGGGCAAGGGAATAATAAGAAAATTATTTAAATAAAAAAAAGTGGATTATTAGTGTAATATTTTACTCGTTAGCGGTTTAGATATAAATGTTTTGAAATTGTGATTTTAATTGCAGACCCTTAAGTCAAAACAATAAAGACATAGACCCGTTTAATTGTGATTTTAAGACCAATCTTTGCAATTATTTTCTATAGAGCCGATTTCGATCAATCATGTATCGAGTACGATTATATAATTAATATTAACATATATTTTTCTTACTTTACTAAAACAAATAGTCTTTCTGAAAAAACTGTTTAAGTAACATCAATTTCAAGGACATTGGGTGTTGACAGCCCCTTAAGTCAAGATCCGGTTAATATATATACGTGTATCTAAAAATATGTTAGTATAACACTATTTTAATTCTATTTTTACAGCAAATAGCAAAAATATTAGTCGACGAATTTTTTTTACAGGTATATGACTGACTAAATAAAACAGTTTTAACGGTTGTAACTAAATCAACAATACATTTTGCAAATACAAACGATTTAGCAAACTTTTATTTAACTTGAAATGTATGTATCTA